>NC_048223.1:37865235-37895474 GCF_002007445.2 Ailuropoda melanoleuca
GGGCCTTTTCTGGTTCCATACAAATTTAAGGACTATTTGTTCCAGTTCTTTGAAAAATGTCCTCGGTATTTTGATCGGGATAGCATTGAAAGTGTAGATTGCTCTGGGTAGTATGGACATTTTAACTATGTTAATTCTTCCAATCCATGAGCATGGAATATTTTTCCATCTTTTTATGTCTTCCTCAATATCTTTCAAAAGTGATCTATAGTTTCTAGCATATAGGTCCTTTACGTCTCTGGTTAAGTTAATTCCAAGGTAACGCATGGTTTTTGGTGTTATTGTAAATGGGATGGATTCCCTAATTTCTCTTTCTTCAGTCTCGTTATTCGTGTATAGAAATGCAACTGATTTCTGGGCATTGATTTTGTATCCTGCCACCTTACTGAATTGTTCTATAACTTCTAATAGTTTGGGAGTGGATTCCTTTGGGTTTTCCATATAGAGTATCATGTCATCTGCAAAGAGAGACAGTTTGACTTCTTCTTTGCCGATTTGGATACCTTTGATCCCTTTTTGTCTTCTGATTGCTGTTGCAAGGACTTCTAGTACTATGTTGAATAATAGTGGCGAGAGTGGGCATCCTTGTCGTGTTCCTGATCTTAAGGGAAAGGCTTCCAGCTTTTCCCCATTGAGAATAATGCTTGCAGTAGGCTTTTCATAGATGGCTTTTATGAGATTGAGAAATGTCGTGGGTTCACATTCTGATGGCTGAGAGAGACATAATAAACAGAATAACTGAGCAAACTCTGTAATGTTTGATGGAGATGGTCACTATGGAGAAATATAAAGTGGGGAAGAGGGTAGAGCACCAGAATGGGTGTGGGGCTGCTATTTTATATTGGCATCCAGGAAGGCCTGGAAGAAAAGGTAACGTGTGAGTCAAGACCTGAAAAAGGGGTATCAGGTCAAGCTGCATTATCTAAGTTAACGAGTAACCCCCAGATCATTGTGGCTTAGAGGCTCATTGTCCACTGAAACTATGTGCCCATTGCACATCAAAAGGGACCTTGCTCCACCCACCTTCACTCAGTAGCTGACTGAGCAGACATTGCTGGTTGTCATGGAAGGCAGAAAAAGAATTCTGGAAGGTCTCACATCATCAAATAAAAGTTCAGATCTGAGCTTTTTGGTTCTACTCGCAACTCATGTGTAGAACTGGTCATGTGACCCACCAACCGTAGATGATGAAGAAATACAACTTACCAAGTGTCTGCATGGTAGAGAGCTAAAAATGGTTTGAGGACAAACCTAATAACACACAGTCCATCTTTCTGATCATCAAATAGTCAGACAAAATACACTCACCCTCTCCCCGAGGTGGAAAAAGTCAATCATGGCATCAAACTCAAAGTCCATCTAGGGATGACTTGTCTCTGTGTCAGGGGTATTACGGTTTCTCTTGATCGGGAGACCTATGAACCAAAAAGACAAGTTGTCTGAACCCACCAGGCAATATGTGTCTGGCTTTCTACACAGATTACAAAGCCTACTAAAAGGCAAATTACACAGTTTGAAGAGACAGGGTGAGCATCAGAACCAGACTCAGATATGGCAGGGATACTGGAATGATTGGACCAAGAGTTTAAATAACTCTGATTACTACACTAAGGGTTCCAGCAGAAAAAGTAGCCAGCAAACAACTACAGGTGGGTAAGATAAGCAGAGAGATGGAAATTCTAAGAGATAGTTTTTTAAATGCTAAGAGATCAAAAATACTGTCACAGAAATGAAGAATGCCTCTGACAGGCTCAGTTAGTAGATAGGACATGGCTGCGGAAAGGCTCTCTGAGTTTGTGGTTATGTCAGTGGAAACTCCCCAAACTGAAAATTGAAGAGAACAAAGATGGGAAAAAATGGAACAGAATATCCAGGAACCAGGGCACAACTACAAAAGATGTAACATACGGATACTGGGAACACCAGAAGAAGAAAGAAGGGAACAGAAGGAATATCTGAAGGAATAATGACGGAGCTGTTCCTCCCAACTTATGTCAGATACAAAGCCACAGATCCAGGAAGCTCGGAGTACACCAAGCAGGATCAATGCCCCAAACCCTACACCCAGGCATATCATATTCAAACTGCAGAAGATCAAAAGAAAGAAATAGATGAATCCGCTATTTTAGTATTCAACACCCCTTTATCAGAAATGGACAGATTCAGCAGGCTGAAAATCAGTAAGGACACAGCTGAACTCCACAGCACCAAGAGGCCGATTCTAAAGGGGAACGAGAGAAGAAACAGAGCAGGCGCCACTCTGTAGCAACTGGAAATCCTGACGAGCAGCCAAGGCAAGGGCCTCCCAGCCAGGAGGTAGGGAGTGCTTTGTGAGTAGGTCCCAGTTCTGCTCCCTGGGAAATGCCTTTTTTTGTCCCTTGGCCCCTGCTCTGGGAGATTCTTCTTTCTCCATTCTTCTCCTTGGCCAGATCTAAATTGGGCACTGGAGAATACGCCCTCCTTGGGGGCTGCTCTAGGACACAAACCCTGTGCAACGTCCCAGATTCTACTGATGGCTTCCTCCAATCACCGTCCCAAAAATCTACCCTGAAGATATCTTTCCAAAGCACAGAAAAGCATATGCACAAGGTCATTAATTGCAGCCACATTTGTAATAACAAAAGACTGGGAACAACTCAAATGTTCATCAGTCGGGGTCTGGTTGAATAAATTACATCCATACAATGAAATTCTGATGCAGCTGTACTAAGAATGAGGAAGTTCTCTGTGAACTGGAATGATCTCCATAATATATTGTCAAATAAAAAAAACAAAACAATGCATTACAGTATGACAGCTTTTGTTTAAGAAGAAGGGGGAAATAGGGGCGCCTGGGTGGCTCAGTGGGGTGCCTGGGTGGCTCAGTCGTTAAGCCGTTAAGCGTCTGCCTTTGGCTCAGGGCGTGATCCTGGTGTTCTGGGATCGAGCCCCACATTGGGCTTCTCCGTTGGGAATCTGCTTCTTCCTCTCCACTCCCCCTGCTTGTGTTCCCTCTCTCTCTGGCTGTCTCTCTCTCTCTTTCAAATATATAAATAAAATCTTTAAAGTAAAAAAAAAAAAAAAAGAAGGGGGAAATAAATATTTTTGCTTATTTTTGCCAAAAGAAACACTGAAAATGGGACAAAGAATATAGAGAGGGCAGGGAGGCCCCCATAAAGATGCCTTTTAATGTTGTTTTGACTTTGAACCAGATCAGGCTTTACATATTCAAAAATAAAGTTAAAACAGAAAGGGAAAAATGAAAACCCCCAAACTGAAGGTAGTGTTAGGAGGGTTCAGTGACCACGAGATGCGGTGGGCAAGAAACAGGAAGGCACACAAGAAACTGGAAAGATGACACTGCCTTAGCTGATTTGGGGGCAGCAGCGGGAGGAACAGATCTGGGGGGACCCTTGGGACCCTGTCCTGGATGTGCTAAGTTGGAGGTGTTCATGATGCATCCAGGCGGAGACAATGAACAGACGCTTTGTGCAAGCCTGGGGACCAAGGAGGTCTGGCTGCAGATAGAAACAGGAGCGCCATTGGCTTGTAGCTGCTGTTTCGAGCCATGAGACAGGATGAGATCACCGAGGGGATGTAGATAAGGAAGAGGAAAGGCCTGGGGCCCGAACCTCAGGGCCCTGCACTGTTGGGGTCAGGGAAATGAGCTTGCACCAGCCAGCCAGGTGGGAGGAGAAGCAGGAGCCAAACTCCCTGGAAGTCAAGTGACGGGGGGATTTCTCAGAGGAGAAAGGGACCGCCTTTCCGATAGAGACCTAGAGTGACCACTGGTCATAGCAGGTGACCCCGGCGGAGAGAAGCTCCTGAGGAGGGCTGAGGGGTCCTGACCAGTAAAGTTCACATATAGTGCTTTATTAGTTTCAGGTGTACACTTACCTCTTTCTGAAGAGTTCTCTAAGAGTAGGGCAATGGAGTAACAGGTGGCCAGGGGTGGGGGTGGGGGGAGTCCCGACAGCATTGCATTTTGAGGTCAGAACCATAAAGCACATTTGTTTGCAGATGGTCATGATCCAGTAGAGGGTGAGAAACAGGATGGCAAGAGAAAGAGGCATTATTAGATAATTTATAAGATGAAGGAAAGGACACTTCAGGACACAGTTGGTGGAGGCTGGAACGGTGACTGGCCAGGGTCACCGGGCAGGACATGCCCCACTCCTCCAAGCCTACCATGTTCCCCAGTGAGCACCTCGGGGCTCTGGCTCTGCCCATAAATGGCCACAGACCTGCGAGCAGCTTCTGCCCGGGGCCGCCAGGAGACAGACTGCCTCAGAGGGACAATTAAAGTGAAACCACCTCCATTAATCAGTGCACGGGATTAGATATGAATGTCTGAAGCCCTGCCAACAACTCCGGCTCTGACAGCTGACCGGGAAAGTCAGGAGGCTCTTAAGCACAAGCATGCCTCTGAGAGCTTCCACGAAGCCTATCAGAGAGAGCGGTCACATAGCTCACATACGCTGCCGTGGAGCCCAAGGTCAGAGGAGAGAGGACCCCCACAGAACCCGCCACCCCCTGCGATGAGAGCAGCGCACCAAGGGCCTAGAGAAACCAGAAGATGTGATGGCCTGTGGATGAAGGGACATCTCTTCCTTTTCTCGTTCAAACTTGTGGGATCTGTCCACTCGTCCTCTGTGGTGCAGAGTTTATAAACATGGCCAAAGTTTTCCCCCTGCCTCTACCCACACCCCTCCACAATGTCACTTTGCCACTCCTCTCATGAAGGGGTGGAGTCTGTCACACAGATCAATGGAACAGAATAGAGACCTCAGAAAAAAACCCATGCTTATATGGCCAATTAACCTATGACAAAGGAGGCAAGACGATCCGATGGAGAATCATTTCAACAAATGGTGTCAGGAAAACTGGACAGCTCTGTGCAAAAAAATTATACTGGACCACTATCTTACATCATTCACAAAAATAAAGTCAAAACAGATTAAAGACCTAATGTGAGACCTGAAACCATAAATATCCTTAAAAAAGCACAGACAGTAATTCCTCTGACATCAGCCGTAGTAACCTTTTTCTAGATGATGTCTCCTAAAGCAAGGGAAACAAAAGCAAAAAATAAACCACTGGGATTACATCAAAATAAAAAGCTTTTGCACAGCAAAGGAAACCAACAATAAGATAAAAGGCAACCTACTGAATAGAAGAAGATATTTGCAGATGACATAGCCAATAAGAGGTTAATTTCCAAAATTATAAAGAACTCCTACAACTCAACACCAAAAATACAAACCATCTGATTAAAAAATGGGCAGAGGATCAGAATAGACATTTCTCCAAAGACGACGTCCAGATGGCCAACAGACACATGAAAAGATGTTCCACATCACGCAGCATCAGGGAAATACACATCAAAACCACCATGAGATACCACCCCACACCTGTCAGATAATAAGTGTGGGTAAGGATGTGGAGGAAAAGGAACCATCTTACACTGTTGGTGGGGATGCAAGCTGGTGCAACCACTCTGGAAAACAGTGTGGAAGTTCCTCAAAAAATTAAAAATAGAGCTACCCTATGACCCAGTAATTCTACTACTGAGTATTTACCCACAGAAAACAAAAACACAAATTCAAAAAAATATGTACACCCCTATAATTCTAACAGCATTACTTACAATAGCCAAGATATGGAAGCAAACTAAGTGTTCACCAACAGACAAATGGATAAGGAAGATGTGGTACACACACACACACACACACACACACACACACACACACACAGAGGAATATTACGCAGCCATAAAAAGGATGAGATTGTGCCATTTGAGACAACATGGATAGACCTAGAGGGTATTATGCTAAGTGAAAAAAGTCAGACTGAGAAAGACAAGCACCATATGACTTCACTCTTAAGTGGAACCTTAAAAAAATAAAGTGAACAAACGAAAAGCAACATGAGCCCTATAAGTACAGAGAACTGATGAGTGCCAGAGGGGAGGGGGAGGGGGAGGTACAGACCTCCAGTTATGGAATGTGTAAGTTACGGGGATGAAAGGCACAGCACAGGGAATCTAGTCAACGCTACTGTAATCGCATTGTTTGATGACAAATGGGCGCTCCACTCATGAGCACAGCATAACACAGAGAGTTGTCCAATCATTATGTCGTACACCTGAAACTAGAGGAACATTGTATGTCAACTATACTCAAATTAAAAACAATAAGGAAGTGGAGCCTGTGTCCCCAACACTTGCATCTGGCCTGGCCTTGTTTCGCTTTGGCCCACAGAATGTGGTAGGAGCGGAGGCATCCAAATCTGAGCGCAGACCTCAAGAAGCTCGGCACGCCGGCACTTGCCCTCTCTGCGCCCTCGGCCACGTGAGGACCAAGCCCAGGCTGGCCTGTGGACTCTGGGGGAGCACGCAGGGCACAGACCTGTCATCCCCGCCCTGGAACAGCCAGACTTAGCCGACCCAGCACATAACTCCGCTTGCGTGAGTGAGCCCCGCTGAGATCAGAAGAACCCCCTCCCCACGTTGATCCCAGCCCCAGTGGCCAATCCACAGAGCTGTGAGCTCAGTAAGTGCTTGCTATTTTCAGCAGCAGTGACTTGTGCATCCAACTAATTGGCCCACAGGTGACCAGGTGGAATCCAGTCCCTGTTGGTTTACAACATACCTTTGGTGAGGAATTCTTCAGTGAGACTTTAAACCTCAATTTTTGGTATTGTCACAGCAAGTCTGGGCAGTGGCCGGATGTGGGAATGATAGGCAAAGCCCCAGTGAAAGAAGCAGGGAGGTGGGTGTGTGCCCAGAGGGACACATTCAGGATGGCACACCCTGGCAGCCCTCTCTACCACAGCCTGAGTGAGGGCTGTGGCCCATGCTTCTGCCCACCATCCCCATCATAGGCAGACCAGGCCTCACAGGCCTTGAGGCAGGACCTTCCTGGAGCTCACATAAACCAGTGCAACCCCAGATTACCCCTCCTCAAGAGGTCACAGGTTCCCGATTCATACCAGAGGCTAGCCAGCATTGTCCCACTTCCAGCCACAAAGACTCACAACCATGGCACATTTTGCTTCTCCCCAGAATGCTTTCCAAGGCTGTGGACCAAGATAGAGGGTCTAGAACTCAACATGACTCCCTTACACTTTGGGAAACAGCTGAGCTGCTTACCCAACATTATTCTGCCCTTCTCCCCTACCCATAGGGTACCCATACATTTGGGATGGACATGTGCCCAGCTAAAAGACTATATACCCCAACCTTCCTTGCAGTAAGGATAGTCATTCATTCATTCATTCCTCCAGGACTCATTGAATACCTAAGTCCTGACAACTCATTTTCAGGCCAGTTCTGGGTTCTGAAGATACCCCGGTGAACAAAACAGACAAAGTTCCTGTCCTTATGGAGCCAGAGTCTGGTGAGAAGAAAAAGTGACAATAAACGAATGCCAGAGAAAAAATCTAGAGAGAGTCATACAGGGTTGACTGCTGTGGGAATACACAGAACAGAGTGAGGGAGACAGAATTTGCCTAGCAGGAGTGGGAACCCTATTTTTTGTAAGATACTCAAAGGAGACCCCTCTGAAAATTCAAGTTTGAGTCGACACCAGACGAAAATGAGGTAAACATATAATATCCAGGGGAAGAACATTTCAACTAGAAAGAACAGTAAATGTAAAGGCCCTGAGGTAGGAACAGGTCTTAAGGAAAAGCAAGGAAGGCAGTGTGGCCGAGGCAGAGGGAGCAAGCAGCAGAATGATAAGCGGTCACAGTGGTGATCATGTAAGGCCTCGCTGGCCACCAAACAGACACTTTCCCTAGAGTGCTATGGGATCTATTGGGAGAAGGGAGTTAAGCAGAGAGTGAAATGGTCTGACTTCTATTTTAGGAGAACTGTTCTGGTGCCATGTTGAAAAAGGATTTTAGGGACCAAAGGCACAAACAGGGGGCAATGTAGGAGCACACTGTCATAATTCAGTTTAAAAATGATGATGGTTTAGATCGGAGTAATGGCAGTGCAGGTGGGAAAATGTAGTTTAGAATCCAGACACGTTTTGGAAGTAGAGACAACAGGATTTGCTGATGAATTGAAATGTGCCATGTGAGCGAAAGAGAGGAATCAGGGTTGTGGTGAGGTTTGGGGCTGAGCAATTAGGACGGAGTTTCCATTCACCAAAAAGGCAAAGGCTGCAATGGGAACAGGTTTTGGAGGGAAGAGTAAGAGGTTAGTGATAAAGTCTGAGACGCCCACTACACATCTGCTGTGGACTGAATTGTGTCCCTTCCAAATTCATGTGTAGAAGCCTTAACCCCCAGCATGACTGGATTTGGAGAGAGGACCTGTAAGGACATAATTAAGGTTGAGTGAGGTCATAGGATGGGACCTTAATCTGATAACACTGGTGTCCTTATAAGAAGTTCTTATACCAGGGTTCTTATAAGAAGAAGAGATACCAGGGTTCTCTCCCTCCCTACACACACACACACACACACACACACACACAGGAAATGTCATGTGAGGGCGCAGTGAGAAGGCAGCTATCTGCAAGCCAGGGAGACAGGCATCAGGAGAAACCCACCCTGCCTCCAGAAACCTGAGAAAATAATTTCTGTTGTTGAAGCCACCCCGTCTGGGGTATTTTGTTATGGCGGCCTACTCTAACATCCAAGTGGGGGTGTTGGGTGACAGCTAGATCTACAAGACTGGAGTTTGGTGGCAAAGTGCTGGGCTGGAGAAGTATGTTCAGGAGTTGTCAAGCACTTGAATGATGTCTGAAGCCATGAGACCAAATGAGTTCAGCTAGGGAACAAGTACAGATGGAGAAGGAAAGTGGTTGCAGCAATGGTCCTTGGGGCCTTTAAAGAGGCTGGGGAATGAGACTGAGAGGGAGGTGGCCAGTGGGATGAGGTGAGAAACAAGAGAGGAATGTCCCAGAAGGCAAGAGGAAAGAATAGCCAACAACATCAACAGCTGTTGGTAGTTTGAGCAAGATAAGCACTGAGAATTAACCATCAGATTAGACTCTTTCGAGGTCACTTGTGACGTTGGAAAGAGTCATCCTAGTGCAATCATGGAGCAAATCCCTGATTTCAGTGGTTCGGACAGAAAGAAGGTGAGGGGCGCCTGGGTGGCTCAGATGATTGAGCGTCTGCCTTCAGCTCAGGTCATGATCCCGAGGTTCTGGGATTGAGCCCTGCATCGGGCTCCCAGTTCAGCAAGGAGTCTTCTTCTCCCTCTTCCCCTGCTCCTCCCCCCACTTATGCTCTCTCTCTCTCTCTTCCAAATAAATAAAATCTTTAAAAAGAAAGAGAGAGAGATGTGAGGACATAGCAGCCATTTTTGACGTTCGTTTTGTTTTGTTTCTGAAGATGGGAGCTGCTGCAGCATGTTCAAGGGCTGACGGGACAGGAGGGATCCAGCTGAGAGGAGCCACCCTTTCATCAGGGGGAGCTTTATCCTTGAGAAGGAGCACGGGCATGGGCTCTGTGCAAAAGTGGAGGTGTTGGCTTCAGATGAGAGAACTGGCCTCAACCATCATGAGGGCAACAAAGGCAGAGTTGGTGCGACAGATGGAAGTGGGTTGTAGGAGTGGTGGGGAGAACAAGGCAGTTCTGCAATCACACACTTCCCGGTGAAGCAGGAAGCTCAGGCCTCAGCAGAGTGAGGAGGGGGACGTGCCATGTAGGGCTGTGGTTGGGCAAGGGAAGGAGTTGGGACTGTAAGCACAAAGGGCCCATTTGAAGTTGGTGGTCCTGAATCCCAAAAGAGGTAGTGAGTGCAGTTCAGCGGGTTTCCCCAGCCCCCTCCAGCTGCCAGGGTGCAGACCTGGAGTGAGTGGAAATCAACAGAACCAAGGTAGGGTTTGCCAGATGAGTTTAATGAAGAGAACGAGATGGGCGCTGACAGTGCATGTCTGTCACGCTGGGCCATGGAACCCAGGCTGGTGGGGAGAAGAGTAAGGGAAGAAACGATAGGGATGAGGTTGGGGGAAGGAGAGAGGTAGAATCGGCGGGTCTCAGGCTCGGTCTTTAGTTTGGAATAATCGTGGAGGTGTGCCAACAGAGGTGGCAGTTGATGGGAGAATGGGAGGCCTGAAAAATGACATCATGGGTACAGATGAGAAGAGGTGTCAGGGAAGGGGAGGGACACAGCCTGGAGGGTAAAGGAGGGACAAGATGGACAGCAATGCAAGGGGCATGAGGAAAAACACCCCTCCTGCCTCCATACACACAGGCTGGAGAAAATTGCAGGGGAGTCAGAGTCCCCACAGGAGGGTAAGTGTTTCACTTACTCAAGAAAGCAGAAGGAGAGTTCAGAGCAGGACAGGGTACTGAGGATTTTGCTACTGATGGAGCATGAATTGGTTAGGGCCCAGTGGAAGATCTGGGATCACTAACCAGAGCTCAGAGTTCAGGTCCCACCTTCCAGGTTAGTGGCCAATAGGCTTTTGGCATACTTCTCAACCTCTGAGGTGGACCCACATTCCTCACCTGTGCTTGTCAGGAAAGTTCCAACAAAGCATGCAAACAGACTCTTAAGGAGAGAGAAGAAACTGATGGTTACCGATGGGGAGGTTGGAGGGATGGTGATGGGGACTGAGGAGGGCACTTGTGATGAGCGCCTGGGGATTAGAAATTAAAAAAAAAAAACTTTTTGTTGTCACTAAAGAGAACAAGCAAAAATGAACAAATCATGCAAAGCACCTAGCATGAAGTATCCGGCAACCAGGGTCAATCATTTTCCATCCGACAACTACCCTTTCTGCCCCAGCTTCTGATGATCGCCTGTGGTTCATTGGCCCTCTTATCCGCTGTCTTCAACAAGAGCTCTTTCTCTCTCCAGAGGCTCCCTCTTCCCACACCCCGTTCCTCCTCTCCCCCCCTCACCTCTGCTTAAGCAGCTCTAACACGGCCCACCCCGCCCAAGGAAAGAATCAAGTGTGTATTATCACAAGACCACAGGCACTCCACGTTCTCTGAGCCTTGAGGGCCTTCTCGTTTAACTTCTATTCCTGTCATGGCTCAGTAAAACCCAGGTTCAACTTTTAAAACAGCTGTTAAATACGGCTAAAAGTGAAATCATAATTAGTAAAGTGGGGACAACCGAGCCAATATCTCCAAAGCGCTTAAGGGAGCCGGTGCGCCTGGGTCCCTCATGTGGTACCTGAGAGAGAAGATGCCGCTGGGGAGCCTGCTTCTCCTCAGTCTTCCTTCCTGAAAGAGAGGAGTGCCCTCTGTGGGGACCCTGAGGCAAATCTGGTGTTAGCGTGCATAAAAGAGAAGGCAGGAATTCTCCTGTAAGGGCAGAAAGAGAGAGAGGCAAAGATAGAGACAAAGCGACAGAGACAGAGGATCAAAGGGAACGACGCTAGAGTAACCTGTCAACAGGCCCAACTCGCATACAGGGAATGCAGAGGTGACCCTTCCACTGGAGGACAGACCTGCCTGCCAGGCAGACAGATCTAAACAAAAGCAAAGGGAAACTCATTCCTGCCATGAGAGCGACCTACCTTGTCCTTCAATGGCCCACCAAGGACTGCCAGGCAACAGGGAACACCAGTAACGTAAAGAATAATTAATAGGGGCACCTGGGTGGCACAGAGGTTAAGCGTCTGCCTTTGGCTCAGGGCGTGATCCCAGCGTTATGGGATCGAGCCCCACATCAGGCTCCTCCGCTATGAGCCTGCTTCTTCCTCTCCCGCTCCCCCTGCTTGTGTTCCCTCTCTCGCTGGCTGTCTCTATCTCTGTCAAATAAATAAATAAAATCTTTTTTTAAAAAAAGAATTAACAAACACAACTTGCCCCAAGATTAAGAGAAAGTTTCATTAGAAGACCACTTAAGTTAAAAAAATTTAGTATTGAATTTATTAACATCACAACTGTAGAACTTTTTAAAGTTTAAGTTTGACTAATAAATCTCATTATTCTAATTACAAATCTAGCAAAATTCAAGGAATTATTTTAAGGAAGCTTTTATGACTTCATTGAATTCCCTTTAATAAAATTGCTGTGCTAATAAATGTATCATACTTGATTTCCTTATGAGTTTTTCATGTATTTACCAGACTCAAAAAAACTTTCAAGTACTTAAGTAATTCATTACTTATCCAATGTTGATAAATCTAACCCACTAAACTTATAAATAACATATTCCTTAAGTTACCTTAAATATTCTGAAACTTAAAGTTTCTGTTTAAAATCACAGATCTAAATCAATTCTTCAGTCACAGCTTTTTAAAATGAATCCAAGGTTGGGGCGCCTGGGTGGCACAGCGGTTAAGTGTCTGCCTTCGGCTCAGGGCGTGATTCCGGCGTTATGGGATCGAGCCCCACATCAGGCTCCTCTGCTATGAGCCTGCTTCTTCCNAATTTGTTAGTAATTTGACATGTCAGATTATCTTAAAAATACAAATAACCTCAAAAGATTAGGACCATGGATTTGTTTTACTTCAACATTTATATTTGGTTTTAATTCAAAATCATCCTAGAGAATAATCATGTTCTTCTAAATAATTTTTGGTAAAGCCTGAATGTTGAATTAGCCTAAATGTAGGGGTACCCAAGGGATGAAAGGTTTCAGCCTGGAGCCCCATGTGGGCACGGGGCTCAGGCCGCTGCAGGGGACAGGGTGGGCTGTGGCCCTGTCTCAGCCTGGGTCCTGCTTCTCTCAGAGTCCAAGAGTGTTTTGGCTCCCGGCCCTCAGGCTCAGACCCACTGCCAGATCAGGCCTCCCCCTGGAGTGCTCGCTGGGAAATACACAGCTGGACCCTCAACCCCACAGACCAGGAGGGCCCTGGGGCCTCTACCCCCTCCTCTTCTGAGGGTCTATCTCCCCTTCTCTGGCTGGGCACTGCCTTCACCAGCCGAGCAAGCAGCCCACGCCTCACGGTCAGGCTGAGCCCAGGAAAAATGGACTGTGTTGTACAAAAGAACAATCAGAGCCCAAGTGTGCGTGTAGCAGAATCAGAGGGCAAGTCCAGGATAGAGGAAGAGAACAGAAATAATGAAGCCATCAGAGCCAGCCCAGTGGTTCAGGCTGAAACAGAATCCCTGTAGTGGAAGCCGTGGAATCTGTATTTTAAAAGCTCCTTGGGCCATTCTAGTTTTAAGAGTTATGTAAACTTGTGATGTGAATTTGGCACCAAGTTTCCAGGTGGCCGAGGTGAAAAGGGAGACGTGTTACACGATCCATAAAATAGTCCTCACTGTCCAGGAGAGAAAATACACGGAAACTTTAACTGGCACTTGGCTGTAAAATAAATACCTTGAGTATAGGATACTCTGGTAAAAGAGTTGTAGAGAACACACGATCATGGATTCCCTGAAGTTCTTTCTCCCAGTCACCTTTGAAGAGAGCCTCGGGCACAGCAGAGCAAGATGTTGGTTCTTCAGAGACCAAGGAACTCTGGGCTAAGCAAGCTCTCTTCCTGCTGCTCTGAGTGCATTCAAGGAGAGGACCCTTTTTAAAGTCTTGATGGCAGAACCTGTTTTCAAACAACAACAACAAAAAACAAAACAACTCATGTAGAACGCCAATATCTATACCAGACAGAAAGGCAGCAGCTGCGAGCAGAGCGGGGTGCCCAGAGCCTCGCCGTTTTGTCCTCCCCCTGCCCCTGCAGAGCTCCCTGAAGCCCCCCCTTTGGAAGCGGAGGGCTCCACGAAACCTAGCTTGGAGACGGCGCATTCACAGCCGCGATGGCAAGCAGGTTTGAGGTCACGTGCGAACACAACTGATTGGGGGAGCGTCTGCGGAGTCCTGAGTTGAGAAGGGTTCCGATCCATTGTTTGCATTAAGGGCCCTGATCGTCACACCCTTCCTCCATTCTGTACACCCCCTTAGAATGTGACTTTCTGACTCGTCCTTTCAAGAGATGGTATTTCTCCACCCTTTAATTCTGAGTTCGGCCCCAGGTGATACCAGCGGAAGGTCCAAAAGCATCTGCAGGGCCACTTCTGCTCCAGCCTCTGTACCCTCACGGGAGAAAGTGAGCTGCCAGGGGCTGGAAGGAGGACAGAAGCGCAGGAAGCAGAGCCAAGCTTCCCCAGCTGAGCTGCCGGCATACAGCACGCACCCCCAGCTTACGGACGGGGGCCCCCAAGGCCAGCACTGTCCGCCTGAATCCCTGACCTGCACATGCCCTCGAGCTGAATAGAGGCTGATGGTCAGCCACTGCACTCTGGGAGGTTTGCTCTATAGCACGATAGTGGCCGCAGGTAACTGAGACAAGTGTTGATCGTTCTGTCTGGCATGGTGCGGGGAGGGGCTTCGGACCATGATCCGCACCCGCGCCATCCCTGGTCTTCCCAACCGTCACACGCCGTGGGTGAATGCCCTGCGTCAGACACTCACCCGAGATCCCCTGCCCCGTGGCAGAGCCTGGCCACGGCCGTGAGATGCTGGGGAAGCCAGGGGTGCAGCTGAGGCTGGGCTAGGCACCTGCTTCTCAGCATTCACTCCTTGTCCAGAGCTGGGGAGAGGGGGAAAGAGGAATATGCTCTTGAAAGGCACACGCATTTCCCTCCCTCCCTTTAGATCATTCTCCAGTTGCTCGGTTGGCTTGCGTTTAGTCATTCACACCTTCCGCTGGACGTGGAACAGGCTCCCCATCTTGAGAGTGGGATCCACTTGCGTCAGCTGAGTGGTGGGCCAAGGGGCAAGGAGTCTGGTCTAAATCTTTGCCTATGAAACTGTTTGGACTGGGGACCTTGGTGACAAAGGCCAGCTGGCTGTAGCCTCATTCTCCTGGGCCCAGAGAGCAAGCAATGGAGTACCCACAGCACCAATAAACAGACCCGACTTCAAACAGTTCCTTCCCCCCTCCCGCCGCCACCCCGATCACTCGGTACATTGCATTCCGCTTGAGCAATGGAATACCCCATGTGCATTTCATTTTTTAGAGCCCACACTGGCAAAAGCTGCTTTTGCAAGATTCCTGGCAGCAGAATTGGCCCCGAACTTTCAAGGAAGAAGATTAATGGCTTTGAGCTGAAAATATCAAGACTATCATGCAGCTCTCTCTTGTTACTGCTTGGGCTGAAGTCTAAGAACTGAACACAGAGCATGTGGCCTTCAGCACCGACCCAGCCTGCCTCCAGCCTCGTCCCCACACCAGCCTCACCCCTTGTGCCAGCAGCTCCCACTTGCTGTGGTGTCATACCCACCGTCTCTGACCCCTGCGCTTCCGCTGTCCTGCCCGGGGGGCCTCCCCGACTTCCTATTCCTCCTGCTCCTTTTGGGACTCGGGCCTGGTGTCATCCTCGCAAGGCTTAGTTTGGGGTTTTCTCANCACCCACCGTCTCTGACCCCTGCGCTTCCGCTGTCCTGCCCGGGGGGCCTCCCCGACTTCCCTGGCCTATTCCTCCTGCTCCTTTTGGGACTCGGGCCTGGTGTCATCCTCGCAAGGCTTAGTTTGGGGTTTTCTCATGTCGCTAGGGGATGCAGTTCTGTGTGTCTCTCAGGGACCTGCTCCTTCTGCTGATTCTCTGTGGGGGTCCAGCACCCAGGCCTCCCTGCACAGCAGCTTCTTGCTGGCTGGAGCCGGGGCTCCAGCGTCTCCAGAGGCTCCGGAGAGGCGTTGCTGCTCCCTTCCTTGACTGGAGTTCTGGCATGACTCTGTTTCGGCATCACTTGAGTGGTGGGAATCTTGACCGTCACGCACTCACACGGGGCAGGCTCGGCCTCGAGTCACTCTCAGACAGTGCTCCTCCTGTCCGCTCTCCTGGGCAGCTCCAGCCCTCTTCTCCCAGGCCACACAGCGGGCTTCTTCTACTTGTAGTTCAACGGACGGACAGTCTTCAGTGGCTCCTGGTTTTATGCAGGAAGTTCAGGTCGAATCCCCCTATCTCACAGGGGTCTGGTGTCCACTCATGTCCTCCTAGGCTCACACCTGTTTCAGCCGTGGCTGGACTATAGACAGTTCCATGTGGACTTAGGTATGTTTTACACCTAAGCATATAAGCCAGGCCCCGAGAGCCAGTTCATTCCCTCCCCGGGAGCCTTGTGGTGCTGTGATGGGGCAGGACCCAGGGGCCAGGTCTGGACCACATAGGATGATTTCCTGGGCAGCTGGCATCAGGCCCCTGGGGCAGTTGGGAGTGGTATCGAGGAGCCCTGGAGGCCAGAATTAGGCTTAGCTCTGAGAATATAATCAACGGTCAGGACGGAAGGGCAAGTGTGAAACTGAGTGGAGTTGAGGCAGAAAGAAAGGGTAGTCCTAGTGGCTAGGGCTGCAAATCTAGTCACTGTTGACACAGACGGGAACAAGGTAAATACTGGCAGTAGGTTTCCTGGACAACTGGTCACCTTGAAAACCTAAGGCAGAGCTGTACAGGCCCTGATTGGCCCAGGAACATGGTCACCTCCAGGACAAACAGAACACCTAATGGTAATACTGGTTTGTAGGCTAAGAAAATCCTGAGTCTTCAACAGACATGGAGCCAAGGTTAAGGAGGGGCTGGCTCCCTCCTGAACTCCACTCCAGGCCAGCACCCAGAGAATTCCTGGCCTCTCCAAGTGATGAAGATCCTCAAAGATCCCCGCAGGATGAGGGCAAAGAGGGTGCAATATAGACCCAGCCAGCCCCGGGTGGTTGGAAAGGGAAGGAAAGGAAAGGAAACGCGGCTCTCAAGGCTGGGCAGCACATGGGGAGAGCAGGTGCTGGTGACACCACGCAGATTGGGGACACCCCTCCTCATGGTCTTTGGTAGGACTCTTCTTTGCCTACGTCCAGCCAGGATTTGGGCACCTGTTTTGCTTGAGCCCATTCTCTTTGAGGTCTTCCTGACATTGGCAGGGGTTGGTTCTGGGCGGTGGTGACCACAGTCATTAGCATCTTGCCTGTCATAATGGGCATCTACAAGGATGCGTGGCTTCAGTTTTGTTCAGCTTGTATCTTCCCTGGCACCCTTCCTTGCTGATAGTTAATTTCAGTGTCATAAGCTATTTATTAAAGACCAGCAATGGCCAATTGTTCTCTAGCCCTTAGCGTGTTTGAGATCCCATTCTAGGGATTTTATAAGTGGTAATTCAATCTAAGACAAATGCTATTATTATTATTATTATGCCCATTTTACAGAGGAAGAAACTGAGGTTTACAGGTTAGGTCCCTTGCCTAGTGAGTGAATGGCCAAGCCAGACCTGGAACCCTGGCCATATGGGCCCAGAGCCTGTACTCCTAGCCAGCATGCAATGTTGCCTCCCCCAGAGACTAGGAAAAATTAATCTGTTTGAACAGATTCTTTCCCTGGGCCTAAACTAATTTTCCAATCCAACATGGCTCAGTCTTGAAAGAAAAACATCTAGGAAATTAGGAATGAAAACACCAGGGAAGGGATTCTTTCCAGCGGTACTCATTTCCACTGGTATGTCCTGAGGTGTGTTACCAGGATTTGGTTCCTTAAAATATCAATCTTTGTAACTAACTGACTTATAAAACAAGTAAAAACAAAGTCCAGGTTCTGCCACGATTGTGTTCCTCTGCATTCCCATGTGCCTTCTCAATGCAGAGAGAAAGAGGTCTTTAAAAAATGCTCCAGTCTTTTTTTAAAAATTGCTTTTAATTACAGATAAAACGCTGACACATTTTATCCTCTTTCTTAATTTACTTGTTCATTCATTCGTTCGTTCATTCATTCGTTCAGTATGCTTACTATATATTCTAGGTCCTAACGATACAACAGTGGACAAGGCAGATAGTGCACCTGCCCTCTTAGAGTTTGTATCCTAGTACAAGGGGAAGGAGCGTGTTTACTGAGGGTGGGCAATTCTAGATGACGATGAAAAAGGCTAAATAAGGAGAGGAAACAGCGACAGGGTAGAGGCGATCAGGGAAGACCAGTTTTAGCCACCACTGTGAATGAACTGTATGCTCTTCTGGTTTATATGTTCATACATTTATTAAAGGTAACTGTATCTGTAACAATACGTAGAGTTCTTTAAATTGAATAAATAATACATAATAGATACCCGAATAAAACCACATTGTGTAGGACACTTCCATCTAGGAGCATGGATAGATGTACTCCTCCCTGTTCCTCCCACTAAGTACAACTAAAAACCCTGGACATTACAGAGAAGACAAACTTGAGAAGACCTCGAAGGCGAGGGGGAAGATGTCAGACTGGCTGGGGGCCTTGGGGCCTGAGGAATGGCATGCTGTGAGTTCCTGAGGGTTTCTCAGCCTCAGGCACGTAGGCTGAAGGAGCTGGCTGCCTGGAAATGCTCAGCGCTCTCCCTGGCCAGAGGACTGGGAAAGGAGCCGCCTGGCAAGACAGCTTTTAGACAACTGCCACTGTACTCTACCCAAACACCGCAGAAAACACCATGGCCCTACCCCCACCCCTGCCAGCAAAGGCCCAGTGGGGAGCCTGGACCTCCAACGTTGCCACTCTGTAAGGAGGCACCCCAAACTCACGCCAGGGTGCTGTTGGAGAAGACTGAACAGGTAGCAAGGACTTCCATTTCTGGTGGATAGCAGTGGGCCCTCCCTATCCCACCTCATTCCTATGTCAGTGGAGAAGCCTGGACTTCCACCCTGGCCAGCAGCAAATAGGTCCCCTGCCTCTCCCTGCTTGGGGAGGGGGGTGTAAGAGGAGACTTAGTGGAGAGTCAAGGACTTTCACTACCACCCAAAAGTAAAGAGGTCCCTCTTCCCATCACTCCTCCTGGGGGTCTTGTGGGGGCTATATGGGGAAGAGTAAAGAGGCACTCATACCCTTCCTAGCTCAGGTGGTATCAGTAGGGATCTGTAATTCTACACCCCTTCCCAGCAGTAATGTGGAGACCCTCCCCACCTTGGGTGTCAGTGAAGGCCAAGTAAGAGAATCTGGACTTCTAACCCTACCTGGCACTGCCCCAGCCCTTCCCCTGCCAGAGCAGTTTCAGAGGAGACCAGCTAAACAGGTTTAAATAAGTTCCAGAGTCTCATAACATAATATCCAAAATGTCCAGCTTCCATTGAAAGTCACTAGACATACCAAGAACCAGGAAAATCTCAGAGTAAAAGAAGATAACAAATGTTAGCATCACAATGACAGAGATGTTAGAATTATCTGATGAAGATTTGAAAGCAGCAGTTGTACATACACTGCTTCAATGAGCAATTACAAACATGCTTGAAACAAACAAGAAAAAATCTCAGCAAGGAAACAGAAAATCTCAGGAAAGAAATAGAAGATATAAAGATTCAAGTGGGAATTTTAGAACTGAAAAATACAATAGCTGAAATTAAAAACTCAACGAATGGGTTCAAGAGCAGAATGGAGAGGACAGAGGGAAAAGTCAATGAACCTGAGATAGAACAACAGAAATTACTCAGTCTGAGTAAGAGAGAGAAAACAGGCTGAAAAAAGAAATGAACAAAGCCTCGGGGACTTACGGGACAATAATAAAAGACCTAACATTGTGCCCTGGGAGTCCCAGAAGAGGAGGGAGTACAGAAAGAGGGTATGGCTGAAAACTTCCCAAATCTGACAAAAGACAAACCTGTAGATTCAAGAGACTGGGAAAACCCCAAACAGCCTGAAGAAATCTACACCAAGACATAGAGTCGAACCTCTAAAAACTAAACATGCTACCCTGCAACTTGCTTTGTTTTTTCTCCTTCCTTCACGATATACTAGTGAGCTTTCACTAGGTCATGCTACAGTAACAACTGATCCCCAAATCTCAGTGACTTACAACAATAAGTGTTTGTTTCTCACTCATGTCTAGTTGATGTGTCTTCACTATTCCAGGGCCCACGCTGAAGGAGCACCCACCTCTCAAACTCACGGCAGAGGTCAAGAGCAATGGCGGACCTGTGGGAGGGCTCTTAAAACCGCCACTCCCATGTGGCATATATCATATCCACTCAAAACCCACGGACCACAGTCACATGGCCACACTCAGTGTTGGTGGAGAAACGCACTGTTCCCAGTCTGACTGGAGGTACCGTCAAGTCAGATGACAAAGTATGTGAAGACTTGGAAACAGTCCTCCCATCTGCTCACTGGATCATAAATATTCATTTCCTTCCTGGCTGCCCATAAAATACTCCCAGCCTCCTCCCGAAGGCATCCCAAAAGTCTCACCCAGTCATTGCATCAGACATTACGGCCAGGACCTCAGGATCCACACCAGACCATGTGTCAATGTCTCCCGGAGACGTGTGAATGAAAAAGACAAATCATGTCTACCCACGCTCAAAGGACAGCAGTGAAAGAGCAAGAGGGACAGGGAAACAAAATAGTCCCCATTTATAAGGGGAAGGTAGCCTAATCCGGGTGTGGGGTAACCAAGAGGCAGTCCTCCTGCCAAGGGGGGATGAGCAACTGGGGAAGTGCAAGAGGTGTACCCATAGCTGCATTTTAGGCTGATTTAGGGGAAAATATTTAGATACAAACTGAGGGCTTCAGAGGGGAGGGGGATGGGGGATTGGGATAGGCCGGTGATGGGTATTAAGGAGGGCACGTACTGCATGGTGCACTGGGTGTTATATGCAAGTAAGAATCATGGAACATCGCATCAAAAAACTGGGGATGTACTGTATGGTGACTAACATAACATAATAAAAAATTATTATAAAAAAATTAAAAAAGAAAAAGTCATCTTACCAACATTGACAACATTCATATAGTTGCTCTCCATATGATTTTTTGTATGCAAAATAAAGACAGAACTTTGGCTGAAGAATAAAAAAATAAAAAATAAAACGGCTGTACTGTTTACTGTGTCATTGAGGAAATGTTTACGTTTGGTGTTTGAACATTTTTAAAGAACAACAAAACCTAACTAAAGAAGACCCCAAATTGAGGCCCAAGAAGTTGTTCCAACTATAGAAGCCAATGGCTGGAGGATGGAAGGAAAGCCACTTGCTGCCTCGCCTTGCTCACGCACCGCACCCTCCCGCCTGCGCTCCCATGGGCAGCGTGCTTTAGGCACAGCCATTTCAGCTTTGAGACTTCAAATCTAGGTGAAGCCCAGTTCTGAAATGTACTGTTCTAAGAGTGTACAGACTCAGAATGTTCCCCCGTGCATCATGTCTTTGGGATGTTAGGGGAAGTGATGCCAGACAAATGTGGCACACAGTAATGTAAAACGTGTCCACTTGTTTGGAAACCAAAGGCTGTTGAGAGAAAGACAGGTTGGTCCTGGGTTGTTTCTTTCAAGTGCGCTTACAATGTGGACAGCAAGATCACCCTGAGTACTAAATGAAAGTGACTAATTACGCACAACCTAAATGTTCAACAGGAGAAAAAGGGATTAAACAATGATGTATTCACTGGATAAAATATGGAGCAATTAGAAATAGTATCAAAGAAGTTTTAATGGCCCTGAATGTAAATAGACATATAAATGCAGGCTTGTATATACACACATACACACACACACACAAACTGTGCTTCCATACATCCAAAAAAATAAAAATAAGAATAAAATAAAGGCACCAAAGTAATAATGGTTGTTTTTCATTCTTTCTTTTTTTTTTTAGATTTTTTCATTTGAGAGCAAGAGAGAGCACAAGGGAGAGCAGCAGAGGGAAAAGGAGAAGCAGGCTCCCTGCTGAGCAGGGAGCCCACCATGTTACTCAATCCCAGGACACTGGGATCATGACCAGCCAAAGGCAGACACTTAACAGACTGAGCCACCCAGGTGCCCCATGGTGGCTTTTTCTTTGTGAGGGATTCTGGAAGATTCTCTTTTTAAAATGTATTCTCCAAATTGTCTATAATGAACCCAAAATTTCTTTCAGAATCAAAAAGAAAATAAAATGAAAAGGTCTTTCCTGTTTAAACAACTTCAGTCCCAACAGATTTTCTCCTTCGGCCTTGGACCCCTGCTTGCTGTGGAGGGTAAGGAAGCTACAGGAAAGCCATCCCCATCCTCTGGGCCCTGCAGCAACAGAAAGGCATGAGAACCCTTCTAGCATCTGTGCTGTCCTCCCTCAACAGGTAGTTTCTGCGACCAATGAATTTTTGTAAGAAGAAGAATAAATATTTACACATCAGAAAATCATAAAATGATGTTCCGGTCCTTTAATTCAGAAATGCCTAACTCAGGGGCGCCTGGGTAGCGCAGTCGTTGGGCGTCTGCCTTCGGCTCAGAGCGTGATCCTGGCGTTCTGGGATCGAGTCCCACATCGGGCTCCTCCGCTGGGAGCCTGCTTCTTCCTCTCCCACTCCCCTGCTGTGTTCCCTCTCTAGCTGGCTGTCTCTCTGTCACATAAATAAATAAAATCTTTAAAAAAAAAAAAAAGAAAGAAATGCCTAACTCAAAAACTTTCAAGTTGCCATAGATTGACAGTTTGTGTCCCCCCAAAATTCATGTTAAACCCTATCCCCTAATGTGATGGTATTAAGAGGTGGGGTCTCTGGGAGGTGATCAGATCATGAAGGTGCAGCCCTCTTGAATGGAATAAATGCCCTTATAAAAGAGGCCAGAGAAAGAAAGCTCCTGCCTTCCTGCCACGTGAGGTCAGAGCGAAAAGGCAGCTACGAACTAGGAAGTGGGCTGTCACCAGACGCCAAATCTGCCAGTACCACGATCTTGGACATCTCAGACCACAGACCTGTGAGAAATAAATGTTCAATGTTCATAAGCCACCCAGTTTGTGGTATTTTTGGTATAGCAGCACGAACAGACGAAGACACAAGTCAACAAAAAGGTAGTTATCTACCAAGATTCACATGCAGCTGATCTGAACAAAGTGACTATAAAATTAATTCCTATAGCTACAAGTGAAAATTTTACCAAAACCTTGCTAATGTAACATCTTACTAGCATCTAGCACCTTTCAAAGTGAAATGCTAGTTTCCTGGCAATAAATTTACTCCATCAACCTTTTTGTACCCCGCAGTCATGAAGTCTTGGAGAAAGCCTTGGGTTCGGAGCCCCAAAGTCAGGATCTCAGTGCTGGGATCACAGCTCTCTCTCTCTCTGTGGCCTTGGGCTGACCCTCAGCCATCACAAACCTCCTTGCCTGCAAGTAACAATCAGAGTACAAGGCAAAGTACTCAGTGGTCTGCAAGCTATGATGCAATCATGTCCTGTAGTATTTTTTTGGAAAACTCTGTCATTTCCCGGGCATCATTTAGGGATGGTTTGGGGGGGTCTTCAAGAAAATGTCCCAGGTGGGTTGAGACCCTGACACAGAGTCTAACGTAAGACTTGATCCCTCTTGCTGAAACAGGTCATTGAGAAAATGTCACCATCACTCTTAATCAAGGCGAACTGAATTTGCTGTACTTTTTTCTGAAAGAGAGGCTGTAAGCCTGCACTGAGGAAAAACAAGCAACCCCTGATATTAACTGATGAGCACTCTTTCCCCAACTCCATGTTTAAGATCCAGCTTGTTCACCTTCCCAGGGCTTGGCAATCCACTGCCTGTGAGCCGAATCCAGCCTGCCACCTGCTTTATAAATGAAGTTTTATTGGAACATAGCGGTGATCATTAATTTATGTATTACCTATGACTGTATTTGTACTTCAGTGACAGGGGCGGGGAGGGGGGTGGATTGTGGCAGAGACTATATGGCCTATAAAGCAGATAATACTATCTGACCCTGACGCTTTCTAGAAAAAGTGTGCTGACCTCCTACACACTTTTTGATATGCTTCTTGTCTCTATAAACGAGTTAGTAGGAAGTTGTCTATAAATTTCACTCGGAGTCCACAATTTCTACCTCAGGAAAAGATTTATTAAAAAGGTGAGAAGTCACGTCTGTTGTCAGAAACCCTTTGGTGGCACAAAATTTTGCCCCTTAAGTGAATCCTGATTTTTAAAAAAGGGGGGGAGGGGTAAGAAGACCCTCTTCCCTTGCTGAAACAGTAGTCCTCAAAGAAGTCAGCTATGGGTTAGATAGGAAGACCCACTGGTCATTACCCCTCCAAGTTTCCCATTCTTTAACACACTATAAGAGACACCAGCAATATGAAGGTCCACACTGTCTGGATAATTGAGAGGCAGAGGTTAGGTAATACCTACATACTGAATACTGTGTTTGCTAGAATATAAAGGGTATATGAAACCCTCTGAACAGTTCCCATCTCTTGCTGTCCAAGAGATGCTCTCATTAAGTTTCAAAAGAATCAAAGTATGGTCTACTCCAGAAGGGAGGAGGCACCCCCAAGTTGGCAGACTCCTGAAACACACATCATTAAGTATTTTTGTTACCGTTTCTTCTTACTTGGTCATGCTAATTTTGAACATAAAAAATCTTGCCAACGGGGCGCCTGGGTGGCACAACGGTTGAGCGTCTGCCTTTGGCTCAGGGCGTGATCCCGGCATTATGGGATTGAGCCCCACATCGGGCTCCTCTGCTAAAAGCCTGTCTTCCTCTCCCACTCCCCCTGCTAGTGTTCCCTCTCTCGCTGGCTGTCTCTATCTCTGTCGAATAAATAAATAAAATCTTTAAAAAAAAAAAATCTTGCCAAATGGTTAGCATTTAGCTATCTTGACAGTTCCTCAAAATATTCATCCAGATAGAACATCATTTCTTAACTATTTTGAAATAGATTTCAACATAGTAAAAAAACACAATAAACAAATTTTATATAGTAAATAAACTTTATTTATCTGTTCTTCCAAGATGACACTGCCAACAGTCACAGATCTGCATACAATACAGTATGCATACAATACAATATTGACTATTTACAATTTACAGTAGTAGTATTTCCTCTGAAAAATATAAGTACAAAAGCTAAGTAAACAATGAGGTACTGCTGTTTGGATTTATCATAAGTATAGCTTAAAGAACTAGTCTTTAGCAAATATTCAACAAATCAATGTGGATAAAATACTCAATTAAATGCTCTAATTTATCAGAAAAAAATCTACTAAGTTTCACCTCAAAATGTATTGCACAAGTCTTTAAAAAGAAATCCCCCTAAAAATAAATAGGAAAGGCAAGCAGTTCTTTAAAAAGAGGGACAAAAAGAATGGAAGAAAGGAACATTAAATGAGCCCATAAGTCAGGTTGAGTTATTCAAAATATCTTCTAAACAACATAAAACTCCTCCCAACAAAAAGAAAAAAACTATCACCATTTCTCCACTGATACAATCGATCTGAAAGGCAGTCTGCAATATATCTGCAGGCCAATGTCAGGTTTCTCTTGGTCTTTGGCTCCATAATGGGCCCTGAATAATAGCTTGCTTCTCAAAGAGGCAAACATGGACAGTGGTCCACGCCTGCCCAACGCCACCAGCCCATTTCTTCAAGATGATGATCAGAGCCACGACTGGAAAAGAAGGGAAGAAGGAAAAAGAAAAAGAATTTTTAAGCAAACTTTTTGGCAGATTTGTTTTTTCAAGTTAAAATTATATTCTACGGTCTAGGGATTGAAGTAGAAATATTCTCTAAATATTAAACCCTGAAACAAAATCTTCTAAATATTAATGTTCTTGGAATGATCTGATCTACAGATCCTACAGGTCAGCGATCCTGAAAAACAGGACGTTTCAGTGACATTTGGAACCGCCACCTTTCACATGCCCTGAATGCTACTGGTCACACCTGGAGAAGCCAGGAGTACGTGTGCTGACTTGGCAGAACCCCACAAGGACACAGCTATTCAGATTTAAAGAGGACAAAGAGTTCTTCTGTTTTTCCTAATGTGTTGATTTTTCTACATATTGCAATTCTCCTAGGATGATATGCATGGCAGCAAAGGACAAACAGCATTTTGGTATAAAAAAGCTATGCCTCATTGGAAATTAACAAATTCAATTTTAAAAACTTAAAATCCTAAGAGAAATGATGCTAATGAATGATTCCTAATAAAGGTTTCTCTGATTAAAATGCTAAAAGCCAGTAGCCAGATTAAGTTAAAATGCCACAAAAATAAATGACCAAATAAAATTAATAGAGATAAACTTTTTATACATATTTAGTGAAAAGAGAAAATTTTAAAGTCTTCGCAATTTGTAAGTGAATATTACAACCCACTGATTGATCCTTGTGATGTACTGCCAACAGTGTGTTATTTCTAAAACTTGCTCAACAGTCATGGTGGTCCTAGAAACCTACAGAAGATGAGAAAAAGACCTTCTGTCATATTTAAATTCCTCGGTCAGTTATTATTTTGAAACCTTAGCTTGTACTGTTGTGGGAAAAGAAATTCAGGCATGATTCAATAATGCTGCACAATGTGAGTGTCGTGAAAGAACAAAAAAAAAGACTGGGAGAATTTCTCTAGTTTAAAAAAAACTAGAAAAACATGACAATGACATGCAATGTGCAATCTCTGAGTGGATCTAGAATTTTAAAAATTATGACATTATTTGAAAACTGGAAAAACGTGAATATTTACTATATACTAGGTAACAATATTATGTTAATATTAAATTTCCTGAGAGTGATAATTGTATTGCTGAGTTTGTAGGAAAATGCCCTTGTTCTTAAAGATATTTGCTAAAGTATTTATGTTTGCAAGTAACTGTCAAATGCTTGCGAGCACAAGTGTTTGCAAGCAATGGTCAAGCGTTACAGAGGGGAAGATACATATGGAGAAAGAGCAAGAGTGAGAGAGCAAGTGACAACATTTTGCAAAAGGTTAGGAACTGGTGAATACAGGTGAAGAGTATATAGGTGTTCACTGCATTATTTTTACAAAATGTATGTTTGAAATTTTTCAAAGTAAAAGTTGAAAAGACAATCAATTAATCAATTGATAAAATGCTACATAATACACACTTCCAGTGATAAATGATAGTATTTAAAATGAAATAAAGACAAGCATGATGCAGTATTTATAATACCATGAAAAAAGGAAAATGTTAAGGGATTTACAAGACTAAAGACAGTTCTAGATAATCATTAAGGCAGGTTAATTGATATACACTAACATCAAAATGAGACTCAAATGCAGGCATAAATGATTTTTAAAGCTAAAAGATTAAAAAAGAAAAGCTGTATATTTGGCATTTTAAACCTTGATACCATTAGCTGAATCCTAGCTGAATTAACAATCACAGAGAATCTTTATCTTAATTCGATTAAGCTCTATTAATTGCAATCCAGCTTATCTGTCATTTGTAAAAATTGCAGCGAAGTCAGAGGTAAAGATGTACCCTAAATGTTAGGGGGTGCCAAGTCAAGCGACTAATACCTGGAGCTGATGGCAAGGGCGTTTAAATGGTGAAGACAGTTAACCGCATCCAAACAGTTTAGATGCCTTCACTTCCTAATAACAATATGCTTACTACAAACAGCCACATTCAATCGAAGCAGGCTGCCCAAGGGTCTCCTCAGTACAGATGTTAGCTTGTTATGCCGTATATTCCCAGGAAGTAATAAAATTGCTTTTACTTAAAAATCAACTTTACTAATTTTCATTATTTCAGATTGGCCTTGATAAGTGGGCCTTACAATATTTTAAATTCTGGTTTCGTGAAATATATTGTTTCTTCTCTATTTAGAAAATGATTTTTCATTTCTATCTCACAATCTTTATTAACTTCCAAGACTATTCTTAGGAAATAAAAACAAAAAGATGATAAAATACATAAATTTTTTGAATTAATAAAATTTTAAAGAACAATTTTTAAACTTTCAATTATTATTTAAAGATTAAGCAAAATTTCCTAAAATTGTATAACTCTTACTGGTGGTGGTGATTATGAAATCTATATATTAATATATAAGACAGAATTAACAGAAAATACCTATATTAACCCACAGCATAACCATATATTCATTAAACAAAAGAGCAAAAGAATTCTAGCGAAATGGTTAGTATCATGCAATGCATTTGATTTTTGCACAAAAGATACAAGACATTATTCTTCACTCACCACATGCTAACTAAGCACAGACTGATGGTTTACTCAGAAGATACCACTGCGAGGTGAAGTGTACTACAAGCCAGGAAGAAAAAAAGCTTATTGGGTTAGTTTTTAAGACTTAGTATAACACAGAGATTATATGGGTATATGAACTTCAAAGGATTAACAGAATGTACTTAACATTTTCTCAAATCTCCTCAAATCAAGGGAGTATAGGCAAAGTAAAAGGAATCTGACACTTCCCTCCCATCCTAGGTAAAGACAGTATTATGTAGCTTTCATTTGCAACTTTACTTTAAAAACTTAAACAATGTAATTAAAGATACTTCAACTTTAAGTAAATATTTATACAGTAGATTAACTGGGTATGATTATTTGCTTTATAAAAAGATTTCTTTCATAATTCCATTAAAGTACACATTAAAATTTGATTTATATAATTTCAATTTACCATCAAAAATTTGGGGAAAAATGTTGATGAATGTGAATACAGTATGTCTATATGTTGAATTGCCATTCCTAATATATATCAGTTTTATCACTGAATAACCCTCTTGTAATTCAACAGTATATTGTCAGGAATGGTTTCAGGAATGATGACCCAAACCAAAATTTCCATTCAAGGGGACCCAATCTCAAAAATACTTTTTACTGTTAACAACCTTCTTAAATAAATTGTCTTATATAAAATGGTCATAATCTAAGATTATTAATTAGTTTTCTGGTTTGCTTTAAAACAGCATCAGTAAAAAAAAAAAAGGGGGGGTGTTATTTATAAAATCTGAATCTGTTCTTAGTATAACTGTCAGAAGAATCATTTTACTTATCTTTTATATTTAATGGTGCAGTTAGTAAGAAGCAGCAAAATCAAAAGACAAACTAGAAAATAATATTTGCAACACACACAACACAATAAGGTCAATATCCTATTGAAAAACTTACAGAAGTTAGGCAAAAATGTATGTGTGTGTATGTATGTGTGTGTGTGTGTATATATATATATATATATATATATATACACACTCCCTATGTCTATGCTTGTAAGTATTGAAAAACTGGAAATGGCCTAAGTGTCCATCAATGGGAAATTGGTGAACTAAATTGTAGGACATCCACATAATCATACAATCAACCAGTAAAAAGAATAAGGTACATCAATTTGTAATGAGGTGGAATAAAATAAAAATGTTAAGTGAAAAAAGCAAACTGCTGCATTCTGCCACTTTTATAAAATATTTAACTGATTAAAAACATAATTATAATCACAAAGCATGGTACTGGCACAAAAACAGACACACAGACCAATGGAACAGAATAGAGAACCCAGAAATGGACTCTTGGCTCTATGGGCAACTAATCTTTGACAAAGCAGGAAAAAACATCCAGCGGAAAAAAAGACAGTCTCTTCAATAAATGGTGCTGGGAAAACTGGACAACTCTATGAAAAAGAATGAAACTTGACCACTCTCTCACAACATACACAAAGATAAACTCCAAATGGATGAAAGACCTCGATGTGAGACAGGAATCCATCAAAATCATAGAGGAGAACATAGGTTGTAACCTCTTTGACATCGGCCAAAGCAACTTTTTTCATAACACATCTCCAAAAGCAAGAGAAACAAAAGAAAAAATGAACTCGTGGGACTTCATCAAAATAAAAAGCTTCTGCACAGTCAAGGAAACAGTCAAAAAAACTAAGAGGCAGCCCACGGAATGGGAGAAGATGTCTGCAAATGACACTACAGATAAAAGACTGGTATCCAAAATCTACAAAGAACTTCTCAAACTCAATACACAAGAAACAAATAATCAAATAAAAAAATGGGCAGAAGATATGCACAGACACTATTTCAATGAAGACATACAAATGGCTAACAGACACATGAAAAAATGTTCAAAATCATTAGCCATCAGGGAAATTCAAATCAAAACCACACTGAGATACCACCTTACGCCAGTTAGAATGGCAAAAATAGACAAGGCAGGAAACAACAAATGTTGAAGAGGATGTGAAGAAAGGGGATTCCTCCTACATTGTTGGTGGGAATGCAAGTTGGTACAGCCCCTCTGGAAAACAGTGTGGAGGTCCCTTAAAAAGTTAAAAATTGAGCTACCCTATGATCCAGCAATTGCACTACTGGGTATTTACCCCAAAGATACAGACGTAGTGAAGAGAAAGGCCATATGCACCCCAATGTTCATAGCAGCATTGTCCACAATAGCTAAATTGTGGAAGGAGCCGAGATGCCCTTCGACAGATGACTGGATTAAGAAGATGTGGTCCACAGTATGGTGACTAACATAATATAAAAAACATTAAAAAAAAAAAAAAGATGTGGTCCATAGATGCAATGGAATATTACTCAGCCATCAGAAAGAACGATTACCCAACATTTGCAGCAACATGGACAGGACTGGAGGAGATTATGCTAAGTGAAATAAGTCAAGCAGAGAAAGACAATTATCATGTGGTTTCACTCATTTATGGGACATAAGAAATAGCAGAGAG
>NC_048223.1:37895576-38029443 GCF_002007445.2 Ailuropoda melanoleuca
CAGAGGGGAGGGGGGTGGGGGATTGGGGTAGGCCAGTGATGCATATTAAGGAGGGCACACATTGCATGGAGCACTAGGTGTTACACGCAAATAATGAATCACGGAACACTACATCAAAAACTAAGGATGTACTGTATGGTGACTAACATAACCCAATAAAAAATTATTATTAAAAAAATAATTATAAATAATATATTTATAAAGCTTATTAGAAAGCCTGGGGATATTCACCAAACTATTAACAGAGATGAAGTGCCTGGGAAGTGTTGGGAAGCTGAAAACATGAACGTCTGAATTGTTCGCAATGTGTCCTTTTGCAATCACCACATATTGTATAATTCTAACAAGATCAAGAGTCAAAACCACTTTTGAGACAACCAAAACGTACTTTATCTGTATAGTATTTTTCACTTTGCATCGGTACCTATTTGTGCCTGTTTCCTGCTCCACCTTCCATGCATCTACTGAGCCCATGAAAAAGCAAAAGCCTCTTCTGGGATGAAAAACTTCTGTATCCAACAATGCTGAAAAGCTCAGATGAATTATTGACTCAGAGGAGAGTCAAGGTGAAACATGCCATTCAGTTTGCTAGCACCCTAACAAGAAAAATGAATTTCTAAGAACACTTTTTAAAAGAGATGTCTATATAAAAAGAACCTCTAAATTTCAAAAGATGAGTTAGCACCTGATTGAAATAAACTTTCTAATAAAATTATCCTAAATAATAACACTCTCCTTTAAAAAAAAAAAAAAGCTGCTGGTATACTCATGGAGCAGTTTTATTCAGCAAAAAATAATTAGACAAGTCAAAGACTTTTGTATTTACTCTTGCTCCTACCTTGCTCATACTGAGAAACAGCTTACCAGCAGTCACAGAAATTCTTTGATCAATGCCAAAAGGCAAATACATAATCATCAGAGTCATGAAGCAAAGTTTTAGACTGCATTCCTCCTACAACACCCACTAAATAATGCAAACACTGGCGTGGCTGCACACCGTCAGCACAAAGTGTGGTCCACACTCTGTCTCGAGCACTCCCAAAATTAATGGATGGGAAGGCAGCTCTGTAATGTGCTTGGGTTTGTTTTGGTTTACTTTTACCAGCTTTTCAGCCTCCAAAGCTAAAATAACAAAGCACTCAAGGTGCTGATTTTAAATACAAGGAAAATTGTGCTGCACATTTAGAACAAATCACAGAAAAGATTCAACTGGAACACACATTTAAAGCTAATGTCACCAAACAGTTTTTAAATGCTCATTTATTAAATAAAAATAAATAAATAAATAATAATAATAATAAACCCCTAAAAAACCTGTTTTCTATACAGTTATATATTTTTCTATTGGAAAAATATTTTATGTATTCACATTGAAAAGATATAAATACCTTTCTATTGGATATCTTAACTATCTACTAGAAAAAGGTAAGTCACTCTTTTTTGCAGTGTTTTGTTTTAATCAGCTACAGCTCATTGAACAGGGGTAAGAAGTTATAATTTCAAGTGACTTGTTCAAAGACAATGATTCTTATTGCTCATTTTACGAATGACAGCAATCTTAAAGGCAAATGTGTCTCTTGGTTCAACTTTCTCAATCATCAACCATAATTTTTCGTCAAATGTAAAAACAACCCTGAATCACTCTCAAGTACCAAGAATCTCAAACCAACAAAAAGTGACTCAAATTGATTTATAAGCCATCTTTGGGCCTTACTTCATGCTCATTATATATTATTTCATATTTCCTAAGCATCCATTTTTATTATCTGAATTATATTACTAGACATATCTTTTATTCGTGCACAATGAATGGGTGCTACCTCTTCTCCCTAAAATTAAAGGCTCCCACAAGGTCAACAACAATTATCTTCCATGTCTTCAATTTTCCTATATCTGCCACAGCAAACAGAAGAGTTGGTGATTGCTGACTGAACTCATTCATTAAGCGAAAGTTAATAATGGATAAGACTCTGCTTGAAGTAGTAGTGGAAAGAGTGGGACTTTCTTCCTGAGCAGGTCAGTCTCTGGGACAAGGCAGGATTATTTCAGGAAGGAACGAACAGTTACCATTTCTTCCCTATCTAGAATGAATACCACTTTATTCAGGAATAAAGAGTGTAATGTTTTTCAAAGATTTCTTTTTAGTTAACCAGGAAAAAAAAAATTTCCATCTGCTTGAAAAGGTTTTTCTCTACATGGTTCACTATTTACACGTATCAATTCAATTCATTTCTTTCAAGACAAACCAGTCTAAGACTGCATGTGTGTACGGGATAAAGGGGAATATTTCCCGCCATATTGCCAAAGCCACGATAAAATGTAGCCCAACAGTAGGAGGACAGTTTGCCATACCGCAACATCAAGATGATAAAGAGGCCATGGGAGAACGAACAAAGGTATATTAGATCATTTAAAAATATTTTCTTAAACTGGATCATAATGACAGAATCATGTCGACAGGTTCCAATTGCACTGGAGAGTTTTATTTTCACAAAGACACAGCTGTTTTGTTCAATGAGGAGGAAAACTACTCTGAGTAACTACATGGTTTTAGAATTACCTTTTGCTATAATTTAAAACAACATTCTATTGACCAAAGGCATACATCATAGTGATATACTTTTCTTTAATAATTTTTTTTGTTATATTAGTCACCATACAGTACAGTTTTTGATGCAATGTTCCATGATTCATTATTTGCGTGTAACACCCAGCGCACCATGCAATATATGCCCTCCTTCATTACCCATCACCGGCCTATCATAGTGATATACTTCTTATAAAAAATATTTATCAACAGAAATAACTACAGAGGTATAACAATATTTTTCAGGCCACTAGATACAGGGAGGAATGCTTTCCAAAACACTTAAATGCTAACCAAAATAATTGCAACTAACTCAGAAAATATACAATAGGTATATGATACAATATGCAATGGAGTACTGGGACAAAAGTCAGGGATGCTGGGATGACTTTATAGAAAGCAAGGAAGAGGAGGTCAGGATGTGCTTGAGGCCTGGGATTCCTTCAGGACTGACCCTGCATAATGCGTCAGCGGAGAGAAGCATCGCACCTGGCTGGCTCAGTTGGTAGGAATGAAACTTTTTTTTCTTTATTGTAATTATGCTCCACGCCCAACAAGGGACTTGAACTCATGACCTTGAAATCAAGAGTCGCATGCTCTACCAACTGAGGTAGCCAGGCACTCCAGGATGCAACTCTTGATCTCAGGGCTAACGAGGTCAAGCCCCACATTGTGCATGGAGCCTAACTTAAAAAGAAAATAAATAAAATAGGCAAATTAAAAAAAGAAAGAAAGAAATGACTGACAGGTGCAGGGGGTCTGGTCTGGAGAGGAAAAGTCTTCCACTCAGGCTATCCACAGATTTATAGTTGAGTTCCATGGGTTAGAAAGAGACAAACTGGTAACCACTACAGGAAGGAAGACTGGGGTTCAAGATAAGCAAGAACTTTTGTAAGAGACATACTCTGTCGAGATCATATGGAATGCTTCGGGAGGTTTACTGACTTAGTCCTTCTTACTGGAGATACTCAGACATGGGCTAATCCATCATAAAGGAGAAGATCTTTACTTGCGTTAGTGAGGAGGGAGAAGAGAACACCGGTGCTGGGATCATGAAACAAGCAAAGAAACGGGGGAGGATGTGAATGGTGGTGCAGGCTACCAGCAAGACAAGAAAAGGAAGCAGAAAGAGAAAGCTGGGGTGGGACCCGAGGCTTCACAAATTTCACATTCTGCTTAGAATGGATGTTCTTAATGAATTACTGGCCCGGGGCAAAAAGAAGTTAGGCATGCAAATAATTCTGCATAATTTACGAAGCGTGTATTTGTTTCATTTCAATTACACCTGACTTCACACAAAGGTTTCTAATAATTCGGTGATCTACATTTCCCTTGCTGGTATGTCAAAAACTCAAAAATGCTTAAATTCTTCACTCAGAATTATTGTATTTGAAAACAACAAAAGTAGGAAAGAGAGATGTAATCTATAGAACATCAAACATCATAGTGTAACCTGATTTTTAAAATTATTACTGGAGATACCAGAACAAATGCCTTCTCTGTACTTCCCATAAATAGCCCAAGTTCTGGAAATCCCACAGACAGCATATATGGGTGTCAACCTCATATATGCTATTGAAGAAGACTATTCTTTCCTTGAGGACATCAATTCATATTTGCCCTTGGTTAAACTTTCTTAATATAGATTCATTCTCATTTTTTAGGCTGTAGTAAAATAAAAACTAAACATTTAAAATGTCTTTTACCAACTCAAAGTCTTTGTGAATGAAACAGGATGTAAAAAGATGGGTTAAAGTCATCTTCTATCTGTAACCTACTTTTAAAGCTTACCATTAGCCGAGCATCTTCTCTTTCCAAAATTTTTTGAGTCTGATCATCAGGGAACTTCAGTACAGTGGTTATAACCTTTGCCATGGTCTACAAGAAAAACAACAAGAGATGATCTCTAATAGACAGTGAAGCAGATGAGGTCTCACCCCATTCTGACATGTTCTGCTGGTGGGTTTCTTTAGTGCTCTCGATGGAAGCCACAACCAAAGAAGTATGATGTGAAGGTATCAGTCAAGGAAATAACAGCCAACGCTAGAATTTCAATTTAAAAGGACTCCTCACAATGTCTGGGTTGATATTTCAAGAAGATGCAATTACAATAGCATGAAGCTATATAAAGTTCTAATGCTCTTGGCCCTTTGTCTCATTTAAGATGAAACTTTATTACTCATTGATTTTATTAGGCTTTTTATTTATAGAAATCTATCTAGAAAGTGATGTATTGCCAAACATATGCTCTAAATAATCAAAATTAGATACTCCCAAGTTCAGCTTTAGCTAAATCACATCATATATCTCATAAACATGGTCTACTGCATGAACATGAACATGCTTAGTAGGTATTTTTTTACAACATGCAGCACATCAGCCTAATAGAGATACAAGTTACATTTTAAATAAACACAAGATGTTTTGTTTGGTAGGAAACATGATGAATCAAAACATTACACATGGTGGCTTGCAAAACAAGATCATAAATTGTGCAGATCTAAATGAATATACCGTAAGTCAGACTGTCACCCAAAAGCTCGTGGAAAATCCTCCTCAAAGGTGGAAATTCCCTATTTTGTATCAAGATGAGATGTTTTGAGGGAGACAGAGAGGAAAGAAGATACCTTATGAAATAAGATACACTCACGAAATAAGTAGGATAACAAGTTCAGTGCTTACATACAAATTCAGGTGCCAGTGCTCTCCCCTGAGGATTCCCACAGAGGATGGCAGGGTCACCTAGAGAACTCACTCTAACATTCTTCATTCACAGTTACACAGACTCTGTGTGTGTGTGTGTGTGTGTGTGTGTGTTTGTGTGTGTGTGTGTGTGTGTGTACACGGGAGGGGGGAGGGACTAGAGAAGTCACTGAGAAAAAGATGACATAACGGAGTTAACCAAAAATTTTACAAACTCACATCATACATAATGTATATGTATAATTATCTCCAGGAAGGAAAGAAACTAATGTTTTTAAAATTCCTATTATATGCCAAGCCTAGGCAAGGCACTTTACATACTTCTAATACTTATTTCAACTACTACTGTTCTTCTACCACAAACCCCATACACAGCAAGATTTCAGCCCTCTTCCTTCCTTTCATCTTTACCTCTGCCATTTTGAGGATCAAAAAAATACCACTTAAAATAACACAGTTCTTGGGGCGCCTGGGTGGTACAGCGGTTAAGCGTCTGCCTTCGGCTCAGGGCGTGATCCAGGCGTTATGGGCTCGAGCCCCACATCAGGCTTCTCCGATGGGAGCCTGCTTCTTCCTCTCCCACTCCCCCTGCTTGTGTTCCCTTTCTCCCTGGCTGTCTCTATCTCTGTCGAATAAATAAATAAAATCTTTAAAAAAATAAAATAAAATAAAATAAAATAACACAGTTCTTGGAGAATTCCAAAAGCATTTTACAAAACCCTCATCCTTTAAACCGTATTGCCTAGAGAGAACGGAATCTTCCATGCTAAACCAGTCTAGAAACTAAGCATATGTGGCACGAAATGACAAGAGAAATACGAAGTAGTGACTATTTCAGTATTCTTTTCATTAACACTCTGAAGCAATTTTTCATGGTTTTTGGTATACTGTCTATGAAGATTGCTTTTGGGAATTAATTTCAATAGCTGCTAAGATTCAAAGTACCCAAAAGTCCACTTATATTCACTATGAAACCACATACATGCATACAGAAACACGTCTGTCAAGAAAACCCCAAACTGTTGCTAGTTGTCTCTTCACGTTTCTAGATAATGTTAATGAGAAACCCACCTCTAAATTCATCAGTGGTCCTGAAACTGCAGCAGATTACCCAGTAAAGACTTAAAGCTTTTCCCTGGCTTGCCAGAAAATTTAAACAGAGAAGCCCAGGCTCTTTGCCATATCCTGGGAAAGAACTCAGACTGTCTATTCTATACGTAATATCCCCAGGCCCTGGGAAGTAAGGAAAAATTCAAATGAGCCACCTGGTTTAGAGGTGATATCTCCTCCCAGGTTTTCTTGAGGGAGAAGCTTTAATAAAGGCTAGGATGAGAAACACTTTCTACTGAAAAAGAAAACAGGCAGAATTTAGCATGGAGGATCAAAACCCTAGAAAAAGAAAGTGAAGGACAGAAGAAAGAAGGGACACTTATTTTAGCTTCATACCATAAGAATGTGTGTCCTACATGTGGTCTTCTTAAATGAATCATCTGCCTCATAAAATAAGGAACACTACTGTGTGCAAAAGCAGATGAAGAAACACAGGTGGGATGACATACATATCCTGCTGGACAAGATACAACTGCAGGTGAGGATCAAATCACAAAAGCCACAATATACTTCGGCTCACTCTAAAACCACAACCTGGCCTCCATTTCAAATTCTTCACTAATGTGTAGAAATTAAGCAAATTAGTAAAAGATATGTCTAAAACCAGCTCTGCTCTTTTCAATCTCTGCTCAAGGGCTAACTACCCCCCACCAATCCCTACAGGTAAAACTCTGAAACCATTCCATGCCCTCCACACTCTGTGCAGCCCTAAAAGGAGTCACTTCCACCACAGATCCAGTGTTTTAGTTGGACCAGACTACTTGTCATTCCAAAACCCACACTCAACTTCCTGCTTTGGACCTCCTGTCTAGGTTTTCCCTCCCGTCTGAGTTCATCTATTAAAATCTAACCATCCCCACAAACCCCCGACCCGGCTTTAAAGCCCAGCAGATACACCTGCTTTTCCACAATGTCCTCCTTGACCTTCCCACAAGTGAAAGGAGAACTCTATGCCTCTCTTAACAGCCCCAACGAAAGTCTGTATCATGTTATGCTTAACTGCGAACAGGTCCACTTTCCTACTATACAGTAAACTCCTTAAAATTAGGGATGATATAAAAAAAAAATTAGGGATAGTGTCAAATTTCATCTTTCTACCCATCATGGTGATAAACAAAGGGCCACATACAGCAAGCGCTCAGTAAATAAGCAGTAAATTAAGCTGAGTATCTGCTACGGCTTTTCTATATTTACCTGTAAAATGTGATGGCAGAATGACAGACTAATCATTTGTAGTAACCAGATGCATTGAATGCTGACGATAAAAGACCAGAGAGAACACTCTGCCACATAGAGTCCCAGTCAGGTATTAAACAGGGTTGCCTGTGCCCTGAGGACACCCCTTCCATCTGGTTCCTAAGTCACAGCCTAAAACAAGCTGCACAACCCTGAAAGCACAAGCTTGCCCTTGGCTGAATGGCACTGCCCCAGAACACATCAATGCTTGTGCTGGGTCTTTCTTAAGGAGGACTCAAACTCTGTATAGATCTCATCCTCCACAGTTCGCAACCCCCAGAAGACACAGTTTGAGGAAGCCAGTCTCTTCATTTCACAGATCAAGAAAAGGTTAAATCATTTATTTAGCAACACTGTATCACAGCTTTAGATTCCCAAATGAACCAAAATAGCTAAAGTTCTGAGAAGCTACTTTTTTTTAAAGATACACCCTTCTCCCTTCCCTGCAATAACAAGGTAACATTAAATTATCTACCCCACCTCAGCTACAGGCTACTATCTAATAACGACTTAATAAGAGATCATTGTATTTCATTAGCTTTATTTTTAAAAAGCAGAAAATTAGCTTTAGCTACTATTTGAATTTTTTTAAAAGTCCTTTAAGAAAAAAAAAATTGAATTACTATGAATTAACATACCTTTCCTGCGTTACATCTTCAGGATCACACTAGATATTACTTTAATTTGAAACTATTTGATACAATGAAATGAGATTTCTATAGATATTAAGGATTCAAATGACTTATAGCCCTATAACTCCTAGTGTTTAGCCGAATCTATAATCCATAAATTCATATTCTTTTAAGAGATTTTCTTATGCTCTTACTTTCTAGGCTTTCAATATATCTGTCAAATTAATCCCTGAACTGGTCTGGCACTCCTTGACTTAGTAACCCCTGCAGACCCATAAGTTAAAATACCAATTGCTTCTAAAAATGGAAAACTCATGATCCCATTCTCAGCCAAGGTATATGGACAATGTAAAAGTTTATGAAGGTAAAAAGGTAAAGCAAAGTCTGAAAAGAAATTGCTTTAAATGAAAAATTTTGAGGAAAGGCTCATGAATTTCCATAAATATATTCAATTCAATTCAAGATACATGTACCAAAAGTCCAATATAGGCTTTTTTAAAAACACTGCAGGGGATACAAACAAAAAGATAAGACCATATACTCAAGAAGCCTACTATAAATTTGACATTCCAGAAAACAAATTCAGCCGAGCACTATTACTTATATAATGTGGTAATTTTAACGACTGATATTCCATATGTACAGGAATGATTTTCTCATAGTGACTAAAGTAAAATATTTCTAAATATCTCTAAGCGACTACTTAATTATGTAGTCTACTACTTAATTCTTAATTATGGCCATTTCTAATATTTCAACATTACCCTAAAGTTTCCATGAAAATGAAATCTATTCTCCTAACTTTAAGATTTGAGGTCAAAAATAAAAATAGCCACGTTTCACAAAGTATTAAGTTAATGAAATTTCAATTTTTAGTACTCAGCATCATCCAACAGTATTTTTAAAATTAATATCTTTTAACTGTAACAAATATAAGCAAGATCTGACAATTCATTTTGGTAAACTAAGAACAATAACACAATTACCTATTATCTATCATTAGCATGTATGGTCTGCCAACAGTAAAAATACAGCATCAATATGTATACTAAAGTATTAAAAGTGGGCACATTTCTTTTTAAATTAAGCCACATGCCAAATCACCAGAAATGATTTATACCTTAGTCTCACGACCCATCATATACTCAAAAAGCACTTTTCGCAAATACTCAAACTCGGTAGGTTCTCCGAAGAGCGAGACATCAGTATGGTACAAACTGCCACCTGTCAAATAAAAAAACCCAGGTCAAGTTGTAAAGAAAAACCAGATAAACCACTTATTACTTAGACACTAGATAAACTAAAGATCAATCAAAGGAATAAAGTGAGGCATCTCTCTTGTATTAATTATATTGTACTGTATTGTATATACATACACAAAGCATTCCAATTTGTATTTTCCGTTGGAAGAGAAAATAAGAATTATTATAGCAATTTTATTTCTCACATCTTTTCCTCCTTTTCTCCTCCTATTGGCATGGCAATTTTAAAAGACTATACTCAGGGAATATTAAGATTTCTTAAAACTTGTATTTCTCTCCTCAATATTATGTGCTTGGCTTCAGATATTCTACAATGACTAAAATCAGTAATCATTTTTATTAACTAAGAACTTAGTATCTCAGAACAGAATTCTAGTTTTTCTAGTATTCCAAATGTAAAAGCACTTAAATTTAAATCAAGTTTTCAAAACTCTTTGGATACACAGGACAAATAAAATAACTCAAAAACGTATGAAATATTAATGCCATTTTAGTGGTTTTCAAATATTCTGGTTCAACATCTTAAAGCCGGTCATAAAAAGTTATAGTCCATCTGTTAACCAAGCCCCATTTCAGCCTAAAAGTAAACAATAAATACAGTTCAGGTATATGAAATCACACTGAATATTATGTGTAAATATATACCTTGATAACCCTGGATTTTTAAAAAACTGAATATAGGAAATCACACTGTGCAGCAAAATAATACAATAAGATTTCCATTATAGGACGATGAACAATACGTGAACCTCTAAACGCCAAAGTTGACAGTAGTCTTTCATTGTAACTTTACATTTCCTTTGGCTTTAGAATTAAACCACCATTTGTTTAGTAAAAAGAAACAAACAAATGAAACCTCATGGAGTACTATTTACACATATGAGATTAGTAAAATCCTAAAAGTCAGATAATACCAAGCACCTGTGAATATACAGAACAATGGAAATGCCTGTGCACTGCCTGTGGAGTGTGAACGGATACAACCACTACAGACAACAACTTGGCATTACTTTGAGAACTTCATGAAGTGGAAGACAAGCATATTCTATGATGCAAAAGTTCAATTCCTACCAATACATCCTAGAGAAATGCTTCACATGCACACCAGAAGTCAAGTGTTCACAGTTACACTGTTTATAAAAGCAAAACTGAGACAATTCAAAGGTCCACCAACAGGAGAATACATAAAATATGGTATACAGATATAATGTATTATTACTAAACTCAGCATTCAAAATGGTTAAACCATAGCTTCTAGAAAAATGAAATTCAAAATCATAATGCTGGGTGAAAAAACAGCAGGAATACGCAGAATACATACAGTAGATCATTTCTATACAGCCCCAAACATGTAAAACATTAAGGTCAATTGTTTTAGGTAACTGTATATATGCTGCAGCATGTTAACAGTGGTAAGTTACCCTTGGGAGAGAACAGAGAGACAGGACACTGAAGAGCAGCCCAAGGAGCACTGGCAATGTTCTAGAGGGTGAATTCACAGGTGTTAACCAGTCTTTGTACTTGATCTTTACTTTGCATGCATTTGTATGTTTGGAATATTTCATTTTTTAAAAGTGTACAGTTTTAAAGTCCCAAATCACTCAAACAGCACTTTGCAAATACAGTGCAACCAGAACTGAATAATGATAATGCATTATTTCCTCTTCAAAAGCCATTTATCTATATATCATACTTAAGTGTTTCATTCCTCTAGATTGATGCAAAATGTAAGAGTTTACAATGTTGTACCCTTTTCAGAAAATAATTGATTTTATTATTATAAACATGTAGATAACTTGTGTATAGCCATTTTCCTGGACAAGTAAATTAGTACTGTTTTTCAATGCATGTACCCTTTCCTGTCTTCTCCCTAACAGTGGCATATAAAAGAAATTTCTTCCTCTTCTTATAATTCTTACTTTGGGTTTTAAGCAATGAGAGTGGAAATTAGTTATTCAAATAAAGATGCTTGCAAGATTGTCTACCCATTGCTTCTTGTGAGTCTTTCCAAATAACTTTAGCTGAGTACCACTCAGCATTTTTAATTAATTAATTTATTTATTTATTTTAAAGATTTTATTTATTTATTTGACAGAGAGAAACACAGCCAGCGAGAGAGGGAACACAAGCAGGGGGAGTGGGAGAGGAAGAAGCAGGCTCACAGCAGGGCTCTATCTCAGGACCCTGGGATCACGCCCTGGGCCGAAGGCAGACTCTTAACAACTGAGCCACCCAGGCGCCCCTACTCAGCATTTTTAATACAATACTTTACCTGGGCCCAATTCCAAAATGTACAACTGGAAAATCCATTTAACTACACTTAACACAATCTTAATCAACTAAGTGTATTACAGATAATTTTAGTTAAAAGGAGGCTTGGCTAAGATTTTCTTTAAAACTGTACATGCATTTATTTAATTGGAAAATAAAAAACTAATTTTACATTTACAATCACACCTAAGAATAAATGTAACAAAAGAGGTACAAGAGAACTACTCAGAACAATAAACATTACTGACAGGTATTAAAGAAGACCTATGTAAATGCTGAAAGATATCATAATTATGGGTTGGAGACTCAATACCACAGAAGTGCCAATTCTCTTCAATTTTTCAATAAATTCAATGCAATCCTAATCAAAATCTTCTCAGGTCTGGGTGTGTGTTGTGAATGTAACTTGACAATCTGATTCTAAAACTTAAATGGACATTCAAAGAGCTAAGGATAGCTAAGACACTCTTGAAAAACATAAAGTGGGAGGGCTTCCCCAGCTAAACAGCAAGATAGGCTATGAAGTCATCATAACTAATAGAGTGAAGTGTTAGAGCAGGCACAGACAAATCCATCACTGGAACAGACTACAGGTGCTAAAACAGACCCTCAAAAATATGGAATAACTAAATTGGGTAAAAAGAACTTATCCTGCTTTCCCTGTAAGAGCTATACCTCAAGGCAACCACACAGATAATATGAGAACATTTCCATTTACAGAAGAATTCCAGTTAACATCTGCACAAGAAATGGGAGAATGTGAATATCACCGTTAAACAATGACTAGTGCAACAACAGATCTTGGCATACAGGTCCCCATTGGGTGCTAAAATCTAAGGTGAAAGGTGATGAGTCAGACTGATGATACCTGGAACTGTGTGAAAGCAGTTACAAGAAAGACATGTGTCTTTGATGTGAAACAACATATAGTTCAGCTCCCTCTGGGAGGTACTATTGCCAATAACACAAATCTAAATCTGACCAAGCCCCTCATTCTAACTATGGGGGTGTGGAACACCAAGAGTTCAGAATGCCTTAAATTTACGAACAAGTAATTTGGCCTCTTTAACAAATAAATAACAAAAGAGGAGAGAAAGGGAGAGGGAGAGGGACAAAGAATCTAGGGTTTTAAAAAGAGATTTAAGTGATTTCTCAATCAAAGTAGTATGGGTACTACTTGGCTACTGATTCAAAGAAATCAACTGTTTCCCCCCACCACTACCAGAAAACATTTATAAAAGTACAGGTAAGTTTGAATACTGACTGGTTATTTGATTAAGGAATTACTATGAAATTTTTAACTGTGATATCAGTACCATAGTTATTTCTAAGCAATTCTCTGTATAGATATATACTAAAATATTTACATATGAAATAAGATATAATATAGGACTTACTTTAAAATAATCTAATGGACTAAGGAAAGGAAAGGCTGGGGTACAGATGAACCAAGATTAGATATGTCTTGATAATTCTGGAGGGTGGCTGATGTGTACATGTGTGTTCATTATATATCATATTCATTAGTTTTCTATATGTCTAAAAAAATTCCGTAATAAAAAATTCAAAAGGAAGACAATAAAGAAAGAAAACACCAACTAGTACAATTTGTTTACTATATATATAAAATATTCTGAACAGTAATCCTTGTTTTTATAATGTGTATATATACATATAAATAAGGATTAATATTTAGAATTTTTAAAAAACTCCTACAAATCAATAAGAAAATGATAGATAATCTTAGAAAATAAAAAAGAGGGGCGCCTGGGTGGCTCAGTCATTAGGCGTCTGCCTTCAGCTCAGGGCATGTACAAAATTAATAAATGGAAATGAGTGAACCAGAGCTACACACAACACGGATGCATCTCAAAACTTACATTAAGCCAAAGAAAAAATATAAGCTTACTGTATGATTCTATTACAGTAAGTTCCAAAACCACCAAAATCTAAACAAANTTAAAAAAATAAAAATAAAAATAAAAAAGAAATGGAGAGGAACTTCACAAAACAAATATACACAGGTAAAATGAATGAATACAAAATGAACAATCGGGGCACTTGGGTGGCGCAGCTGGTTGAGAGTCCAACTCTTCGTTTCAGCTCAGGTCATGATCTCAGGGTCGTGGAACTGATTCCCACATCGGGCTCCATGCTTGGCATGGAATTTGCTTGAGATTCTCTCCTTCTCCCTTCTCCTCAGCCCCTCCCCTTGCCCGTGCACACTCTTGCTCTCTCGTTCTCTCAAATAAATAAATAAATAAAATCTTTTTAAAAAAAGGACAATCAAATAAGATGTTCAACCTGATTACTAACAACAGAGATGTAATTAAAATTACAAATCACAGCACAGGATTTAATAAGTGAAGTATTAAAGGGCCTTAATAAATTCAGCACTGCTGAGGAGCCGGAGTGATGAGAGCTCTTATCCACTGCTGGTGAAAATGAAAATTAGTACAAAAAAATATAGAAAACAGTTTCCTACATTATCTTCAAATTGTACCTAGTTTGGCCAACCTAGGATAGGATGTGCACAAGAATGTTCATATCCTATGACTCCGCAATTCCAGTCTTAGCTGTATAGAGAAAATCTTTCACATAAGACTTGTACAAGANACACCAACTAGTACAATTTGTTTACTATATATATAAAATATTCTGAACAGTAATCCTTGTTTTTATAATGTGTATATATACATATAAATAAGGATTAATATTTAGAATTTTTAAAAAACTCCTACAAATCAATAAGAAAATGATAGATAATCTTAGAAAATAAAAAAGAGGGGCGCCTGGGTGGCTCAGTCATTAGGCGTCTGCCTTCAGCTCAGGGCNCACATAAGACTTGTACAAGAATGTACAAAATTAATAAATGGAAATGAGTGAACCAGAGCTACACACAACACGGATGCATCTCAAAACTTACATTAAGCCAAAGAAAAAATATAAGCTTACTGTATGATTCTATTACAGTAAGTTCCAAAACCACCAAAATCTAAACAAAATGTTGCTTAGAAATATATACATAGTTGGTAACAATAAAGAACAAGAGAATGGTTAACATAAAGTCAGGGAAAAAAAGTCAGTAGAGGGGAGGAATAAAGCTATTACTGCAGAGGCCTACACAGAGGTTTCTGAAGAACTAGGAGCTTTTTATTTCTTCCTGCGTAGTGGATGCTCATTCTACTCTATTCTTTTTTTTTTTTTTTTTTTTAAAGATTTTATTTATTTATTCGACAGAGAGAGACAGCCAGCGAGAGAGGGAACACAAGCAGGGGGAGTGGGAGAGGAAGAAGCAGGCTCACAGCAGAGGAGCCTGATGTGGGGCTCGACCCCAGAACGCCGGGATCACGCCCTGAGCCGAAGGCAGACGCCCAACCGCTCTGCCACCCAGGCGCCCCGCTTTCTACTCTATTCTTTAAAGAGGTAGCATGGTGAAGAGATCAATGTGCATATTCAACTAGACTGACCAGGTTGGTGAGAGAATTAAATGAGCTGATATACAGAACAGTGCCTGGCACTTGGTGTTACACAGGTATCCCCTGCCTCTTGAAAATTCATGTTACACCACTTCGCTTTTACAAAAACCTACATTAGTACCTGTCTTTGCTAACCAAAAAAATCTGAAGAGGTTTTTTGCTTTTATAAAAAAGGCGAAAAGTGGAAATAGTGTTGAGCATTTGTTCTGCGGCGAGCCCTTATAGAAGCAGCACAAACTCACAGCAGCAAGAGTGGCTCCACCAAGCTCCTTCCTCAGCATCAAGCTGCCATTGATCTCTACTGTCTGTGTAAGCATCTGTGCTTTATCTCGATTTATTTTGTGTATTTGTTAGCAAGACATGTCCTAAGGTATTAGAAAAGCCTAAGAAAGGATATTTTTTGGGCCTGGGAATGCTAAAAAAATTTTTCATATAAACTAACGGTAACTTCTTCTTTGCTTTACACCATTTTGGCTTATGAAAGCTATCACAGGAATGCTCTACGTTTGGATGGTAGAGGAGACTTGTATATGTGTTAGTTATTAAATCAACTGTACATGTTCACTTTACAATTCAAAACTGAGAAAAAAAGAAAATTATAAAAATCTTAAGTTGAAACTAATGAAAAGAATCAAATTATTCTCTACGCACTGCTGAGCACTGAGTCCGCAGCTGAGCTGACAATAATATGTGTTGACTTAGGGGAGCCTGGGTAGCGCAGTCGTTAAGCGTCTGCCTTCGGCTCAGGGCGTGATCCCAGCGGTCTGGGATCGAGTCCCAAATCGGGCTCCTCCGTTGGGAGCCTGCTTCTTCCTCTCCCACTCCCCCTGCTTGTGTTCCTCTCTCTCTGGCTGTCTCTCTGTCACATAAATAAATAAAATATTAAAAAAATATATATATATGTGTTGACTTAGATATGGCAAACAATCCTTGTAGCAGGAGTCTTCTCCGCAATGAGCCATAAGACACTTCCAAGCTGATTTTCTCTTGTTTTGAAGAGCATTTTGGAGAGACTCCAAAGGAAGTCCTTGTTTAATTCAATTAAAAACTGTATAATATCTTGTATTATTTAATTGCAGTAAGAGCTTTCAAAAACACAAAGGAATGTAAAATGGTTTAGATTTATGCCCTAGTGCTTCCCTGAAAAAGCAGAAAGCTTTACAAAACAGTTAGCAAAATAAAACTATTCTATTTTTTTTTTAAGATTTTTATTTATTTATTTATTTATTTGACAGAGACAGGCAGCGAGAGAGGGAACACAAGCAGGGGGAGTGGGAAAGGAAGAAGCAGGCTCCTAGCGGAGAAGCCTGATGTGGAGCTCGATCCCAGAATGCTGGGATCATGCCCTGAGCCGAAGGCAGACACTTAACGACTGCACCACCCAGGCGCCCCAATAAAACTATTCTTAATGAAGTGAGGCAGTGAAACAGAAGGGAAAATTGTTATGAGATTATTCAAGGATCACGAACATCTCAAGGGAACAACTATGTAAACACTCAAGTTCATCTTTAAAATCCTCTGTATGTGGCATGTATTACTTCAATCAAGAGAATGTTTCCAAATCACCCTCTCCTATGTTGAATATAAGAATTTTTATGAAATTATTTTCTCCTTAAATGCGAGTTTAAAATTAGTAATTGTAACATTATGGTAATAGTAAAAGACAGAATCATCTAAAAGATATAACTGTGTCTATATGAGTGCATTTAGTAGATTAAATAAATGTTTGCATACATACAGAACAGTCTGGGAAAATATACATAAATTCCCACTAGGTTGGTTCCATCCGGAGAGTGCAGAATAAAGTGGGAACCTGCAGTTCCACTTACACACTGCAGCACTGTTGGATTTTTTTTTTTTTGCAAAAAATATGCATTATTTTTGTTTTAGATTATTATCATTTTTTCCTTAAAACTAGCTGTTAGTGGTGAATTACAAGGTAAAATATATTCATTGTAAAGAGCAGTTTAGGAAAAACAAAAATAAAACTCCTCCATAAACCCAGCAATAAGAGATAACCATGGATAACATGAGAGATCATTCCTACCTTTGTAAGGAGTCCCCACAGTTGTTGCATATACATTCTTTTCATATTTCTTCAAACGGTCTTCTAAACTGTGAATCTAAAAGTAACAAATACTCAAATCATATCATAAGATTCATACGGAAATCATATGTAAAAAAAAAAAGGACTGCTGTAGCTACTAAATTCTTTAATACTTAAGACAGAATGTGAATACAATTAATACAAATGGTTATGGTTTCTTTAATAGGACACCAAAAGCACAGACAACAAAAGAGAAAATATATAAGATGCCCTTTATCAAAAGTAAAGCTTTTGTGCTTCAAAGGACATTATCAGAAAGTGAAAAGACCACTTGCAAATCACACATCTCATAAGAGACTTGTATTCAGAATAAAGAATACAACTGAACAAGAAACCAAATAACCCAACTAAAAAATGAGCAAAGGACTTAAACAGACATTGCTCCAAATAAGACATACAAATGGCCAACGAGCAGATAATAAGATGCCCAAGCATTAGTCATGAGAAAAAGGCAAATTAAAACCATAATGAGATACTGCTTCATACCAACTACTATGGCTATAATCCAAAAACTCGTTGGTGAGGATGTGGAAAAATTGGAATCCTTATATAACTTTGTTGGTGGGAATGTAAAATGGTGCCACTATGTATTTTGGTGGTTCATCAAAAGGCTGAACATATAATTACCAAATGATCTAGCAATTCCACTCCTGGGTATATACCCCCAAAGAACTGGAAATAGGTGCTCAACTAAAAACTTGTACACAATGTTCCTGACAGCACTATACATAATAGCCAAAAGGTGGAAATAAACCAAACATTCATAAACTGATGAAGGAAAAATGGTATATTCATAAAATGAAGTAGTATTCAGCCATAAAAAGGAATAAAGTACTGATACACGCTACACTGATGAACCTGAAAAACATCATACTAAGTAAAATAAGCCAGATAAGAAAGGCTATGTTTTATGTGATTGTATTTATATAAAATACTCGTAACAGGCAAATTTACAGACACAGTAGATTAGTGGCTGGCAGGAGGTAATGGGGAGTGACTGCTTCATGGGTATGAGGTTTCCTTTTGGGGTGATGAAATGTTCAGGAACTGGATAATGGTGATGGTTTCACAACATTGTGAATGAACTACATATGTCAATGAATTGTGCACTTTAAACTGGTTAAAATGGCCAATTTTATGTTATGTGTATCTTACCACCATAAAAATAACTAATACAAAAATTGACATGCTAGCACAGTTTGAAGATTTGAGAATGCTACAAGAAGGGAGTTTTAAAGCAGTAACCTTGAGAATAGATGAGAAAAGATAAACCACTGGGAAGTAGAAAAAAAATAAAGTAGCACTGGGACTTGGCATCTACTTTTATGATTAAAAAAAAAATACTGTGAAAGTTTTCAAACATAATCAACCACAGAGAATACAGTACAATCAATGCCTATATGTACCTATCCATCACCTAATTTCAACAATTGTCAAGGTTTTTATATGTATGAATTTTAAGAAAACTGGAAAATTGGGGAGCCTGGATGGTTCAGTCAGTTAAGTGTCTAACTCTAGATTTCAGCTCCAGTCATGATCCCAGGGTTGTAAGACTGAGCCCCATGTGGGGCTCCATGCTAAGTAGGGAGTCTACTTGAGATTCCCTCTCCCTCCCCCTTTGTCCCTCCCCCGCTTGCATGTGCATGCTCTCTCTCAAATAAATTTTTAAAACAAAACAAAACAAAAACTAGAAAATAACCGGAGATGTAGCGTTCCCCCTGCTGACTTGTATCACTATCCCTCCAGAATTTGGAAAAAAAAGACTACTAAAGATGACGCACCACAGTTACACATAGACTGGTATTTTCATGCTTATGCATCCTTCTAGACATATATACATAGTCCTATTTAAATCTAATTACTGGATAATACATGGACAAAATTTATTAAATCAAGACAATTTACAAGGAAAAAGTAGTAAAGATTGATGCCAACATATTTTCCCTCTGATAAAAGCAAAAACATCTTTTTTAAGACTTAAGTTATTACAAATAAAACAAACACAAATTCTTATCCAAGATGTTGAGTACTAGAAAGAATAAGATGTAAACGTTCTTGTTTAAATACATGTGATTATGGGGGCACCTGGGTGGCTCAGTCGATTAAGCGGCTGCCTTCAGCTCAGGTTCTGATCCCAGGGTCCTGGGATTGAGCCCCGCATTGGGCTCCTTGCTCAACGGGGAGCCTGTTTCTCCCTTTCCCTCTCTGCCTGCCTGCTACACCCCCTGCTTGTGCTCTCTCTCTCGATACTATTTCTGTGTGTCAAATAAATAAATAAAATCTTAAAAAAAAATACATGTGATCATGAATTTAAGAGATATCTTCCAGCAACTTCAGATTTGGAAATAAAATTTCCTGTGTAAGACAAAATTGCAAAGCCAGCTATTAAACCAGTATTATATCAGCTTGTTCTTTAAAAATTAGCTAAATGAGATCCAAGTACATATGAACATAGATTAAGGCAGTCAGTTCAAAATAAAAGGCAGCAATTAAACCTGTACCTGTTCTCTGAACTCTTGCTCTTTCAACTTTGAATCACTGATTAGAGTAGTCTTCTGTGCTAGTTGTGTCTGAAAGAATAAGAAGTCAGATCTGAAATGCATATGGGTTTCATCATTGCCTGGATATACTATTGCACTGCTTGGTAAATCATCTTTATGTTTTAACTTTTAAAACACAAAATACTCCTGGGTGGCTCAGTCGGTGAAGCACCTGACTTTGGCTCAGGTCATGGTCTCAGGATCCTGCGACAGAGCCCTGGGTGGGGCTCCCTGCTCCGTGGAGAGTCTGCTTGAACCTCTCCCTCTGCCCCTCCCCCCACTCATGCTCTCTCTCAGATCAGTAAATAAAATCTTAAAAAAAAAAAACCCACAAAATACTGCTGAAAATATACTGTCTTTAGTCAAATTCAGTGAAGAACTAGTCTTACCTGTAACTCCATAATTGTTATCTGAAAATGGAAAAGAAAAAAATGAGTATATACTACACTAAAATCTATAAGAAACAATAAAATGGAACCCTGAAATCACAAGAAAATAAGAATTTAGTGTTTTAGTCTTAAGAGAGTGGTAAGATTGAGAGTCTAGTTCCTCTCACTTTGTCACCGGCAGGGTTCTCCTCCTGCTGCAGCCTTTCCTGGTACTTATTCTGTAGCCCCTCCAGTTGAGTCTGCAGGTCTGTTACTTTAGCAGTCATTTCTTCTTCACGAGCCTTTAGGATAAAAAAAAAAAAGAAAAAGTGCTAATGAACATATTAAAAAGAACATCGTAGAAGAAACACAGTATAGAGAAAACTACCTCTGAAGAAGAAACAAATACCTAAACATTTCTGGAGACACAAACCACTGCTTCTATTGTCATTCGTGACTATGCTCAAACACCTTTCATGCCCCACTTTTAACACCACGCTTGCTATTCCTGTAATATTACTGTTCCCCCCCCTCACTCCCTCTGTCCCCACCCCATAAAGCCCATCAAGCAGTTTCACTCCCCTTAAGCTAGGGTTCCCAGACTTGAATGACCATCAGGTATGTAACAGTGTGGTGACAGAACTTGAACACAGAGCCTATGTGTTAGGGACTCTGCCCTTTTCCACATTTGGATTTGATTTCCAGAAAATATCCATTAATACAAACTAGTAGATACTGTTAGGCACAGCACTGATCAACCAGCCGGCAACTTACTGATACAAGAAGTTGTGGAGGTTTTTCCCAGCCCTTTGGATAAACTGTGTAAATGAAGAAATGATTCTTTGTCCCAGTTCAGCAAACCTGAACATCTGTACATCTGTCCCCAAAAATGTACAACTAAAGTCTATTTTTGAAAAAAAAATTATTGTACAATGTATTAGTAACCATGTAATATCTCCATTTGCCCTGGACTTTGCAAAAAAATAGACAAGGCTGCAAAAGTATATGTGACTTATTGGTCCAAAAATCTTACTTAGAAAATTCAGTATACAAATCATGTCTCTCTTCTTTTTTGATTGCCCTAGTAAACGCTATTGCCCACTCTACATTTCTTCATTTGTCTTAATAACTGCCATGATTTATTGTACAGAGCAGTCCAGACCTCTTCTTGCTCTTATAAATCTTATAATAAATAACATTTGTGCTAAAAGAACATTTGGAATTGGAATATTGATCAGACTGAGTAATGAAGACAGGACAAGTGTTTGCTGAGTAAGAGACTGAACAGGAAAAACAGCAACAAATGGGTATCTGATTTAATAGAAGCTGACTTGACAGAACCAAGAAACATCATCCTCAAAAGCAAACAAAAAGAGAGAGGCTCCATGGCACAAAATAAGCCAATGAAGCATATGGACACTTGGAAAATTTACTTTGAAATACCACTGGTCATGAAACTTAGACTAACTGAAGAAGAACAAACTCCTTCTGGCAACATAAGCAAAGGAGAGAGGTCTAGTAACCAGCCTCCTTGGACATCTCCCCCACCGAAGCTCACTTGAACCTAGCCTCAATCCCTAAACACCATCAACCACAAACTCTTGTAAATATGTTATTGCCCAGTCTTGGTTTACTGTTTTTAGTATACCATGGCATATCCTGTGTGGATGTCTGTGTCAATGTGGTTTAGTCACCTTTGAAAGGATCACTTCTACACCTACTTATTCAGTTAGGCCCAGATTTGATTTGATTTGATTTGGTGAGAGAGTGGGGAGGGGGGTGTGCGAAGAGAGAGAGAGAATCTTAGACTCCGCAGTGAGCATGGAGCCTGACACAAGGTTCAATCTCACAACCCTGAGATCATGAACCGAGCCAAAATCAAGAGGCAGATGCAGACGTTTAACTGACTGAACCACCCAGGTTCTCCTAGGCCCAGATTTTTAATTTGACAGTTAGCTATGCCTGACATTTCCTTTGATAGTTGTGGGATACCATCTAAATCAAGCCTTCTAAGAATTAGGAAAGAATCCCTTCTGTGTTATTTCTAATTTTAGAAACAATTTTGTAAATTCCTTTATAAAAGCTTTCTAGTCTTCAACTAGAAACAAGGAGGAAAAAAAACCAGTATTGCGTATTTCAAAGTAAAAACAATAAGGATAACCAGTTAAATAGAATGTTAATGCACATCCATGGAAATCATGTTTGAAAGACTAGTTATTATGCCAAAGCCAAATCACTAATATATAGTCAATGTCAAAAGGAAACCAGTTTTATACCAAATGTAGCCAAGCTACTTCCTCCCAGTGGGATTGCTCTGAGTTGGGGCCAGGCTATTACTCAAGCTGACATGAGTGCTCAACTCTTCCTCTGAGATATCATCACTCCCTTTTCCCAAATGGATTCTTCCCTGTCCTACCACATGTCACCTCCTTCAAATTTACCAAGTGTCTAGTACATGCCAAGTATCTGGCTAGGTCTTCAAGACTAGAGATGAGTAACAAAATACCTGCCCACCAGATGCTTACAATCTAGGAGAGAGGACATACACATTAATATTTTCCTACACACATATGTATGTATGACAAAAATTCATATTATAAGTGAAGTAATGAATACAGGTGAGTACCAAAAGAACACGGATGCAATTAATTCCACTTAAGGGGTTCTAAAAACCACTATATGTGAAAACAAGATGATGCAGAAAGGAATATTCAAAAAGCAAACTTTTGGGTAGAAAAGGGAAAAAATAAGAACATATTTCATTTTTGTTTCTGTTTACATAAAACAGTGCAATATTATGGAAGAAACTAATCACTGGTTTCTGGTTCAAGGTGGCGACACAGAAGGATCCTGAACTCACCTCCTCCCATGGACACACTGAGTCTACAGCTACATATGGAACCATTTCCTCTCAAAANCCCAAAAAAAAAAAAAAAAAGCCTGGCTGAGTGATGGCTACACATCAGGCACACTGAAGAAAAAAAACACACACACTGAAGTGGGTAGGAAAGGCTAAAACACAACCTTGTCATAAATCCCATCCCCAACATGACAGCCAACAACTGGAAGGAAACTCAAAACCCAGAACTTCTCCCTGAGGAGCGAAGGGTTTGAAACCCACATTGAGTATCCCAACTTTTAAGATATATACTTGAGAGACAAGCCCCCAATACACCTAACTTTGAAAAACAATAAGATTCACAGCCTGAGACTCACAAAACTAGTGATCTGAGAAAGCACTCTTAAAGGGCTCCTGTGCCTGGACTCACCCACCCCAGGGCCCAGCTCAGAGGTGGCCAATTGCATCCAGACTCAAAGTGAAGGAGACTCACTTGCTTCTATTAAAGTATTGGCCTGAAGGGCAGACATCTAATTTAACACACACCTAGGAGCCTCCTGGAATACTCTCCAGGGACACAGACAAGCGGGTGCCATCTTTGCACGCTCCTTTGGACATGTTCCAGAGCACCAGTATCTCCCAGAAGGGAACTTTTACAGGCATCTGGTGCCCTGATTTTTGTAGCTGTCACCTAGAGGGACACCTCTTGATCATATGGCTCTGGAGGCCAGGGGAGCTTGTGTTCCTAGTCCATGAGACTATAATAATCAATGTCATACAGAAAGGAGCTCATAGCTCCATCTGGTGCCCCAATTTTCACAGCTGCTGCCAGGGAACACCGCCATACTGGCTCTGGTGGACAGTGCTGGATGGGTCCCACAGGGCTGTAACCAACAGAGGAAAATCTTAAATAGCTAACCACCCCCAAGGGCACAGCAAGAGACAACAGACACAGGAGTTCACACTTTGTGTGAAGGAGGCCTACTGGTTAATCATAACTGTAGCCTAAGGAGAAGGCTTCTACTTAAACATGCACATGTAATCCTTTCCTCAGGCCATCTTTGAGCTCACCCTCTGCCATACTCCACAGCATCAGTGTCTCTTGGAGGGGAGCTTTACATGTGTCTGCTGTCCCAGTTTTTGCCACTACTGCCCAAGAGGCACCCTTTGATCACCTGGCCCTGGTGGCCAAGATGGCTTGCATTCCTGGATCCCATGGGACTACAGCAATTGGAGAGATGGTTCTTGGCAGACTACCACCCCTGGGACACAGTGGATTGAAGTATACCCCCCAATCTTTCTGTGAAGGAGGCTTCTTTGCTTGTCCTGGAGCTTTGGCCTGAGGGGCAGGCTTCAGGTTTGGCATACATTTTGTGGCCTTTGGACATGCTCTCAGGGAACACAGGCTGTAGATGCCATCATAGTGCTCCCCTTTCTCTGCCTTGCTCTAGCTTGCCAATGTAACCCAGAAAAGAGTTTATACACTCATTTGGAACCCTGATTTTTGTGACTGCCACTCAAGGTACACCTCCAGATTGCTTGCCTCTGCTGCCCTGCAGGGCTTACACTTGCTTGCAGTCCCACAGGACTATATATGTTTGCATAGTTTTAAAAGCTGATGCCTGAGCGTCTGGCTTCCATCAACATGAATCTAGGTGCTGAGATTCTCCCTTCTGAAATCCTGACAGGTTGGTGGCACATCCTCAACTACTAGGAACTATTAAAAATATAACAGGTTGCTTGGACAAGCTCAAAGGTTTAAGAAACAACCAAGAGCTGAGGCAGAGTTGAACAATAAGGTTCATCTCCTACATGAGGCCAATTCTTCAAGACTGAGAGAGGTGGTTGTTTCATCTACTGTATAATCACTTGTAAAGCTAGTCTGAAGTTAAAAAGACAAAAGTAGTAAAAATAATTATGATTACAATAATGAATTAAGGAATACACTATATAAACAAATGTGGAATGTGACATCAAAAACATAAAATGTCAAGGAGTGATTATAACGTTGGGCTTTACAATGGGATCAAACTTAAAATTGTTATCAACTTAAAACAGAATGTTATAAGTTGTTATATGTAAACCTCATGGTAACTACAAAGCAAAAACTGCAGTAAATACACAAAAGATAAATATAAGCATATCACCAAAGAAAGTCACCAAAATATAAAGCAAGAACACAGGGAAAGAAGCATTGAACAGAGAAGAACTATAAAAACAGCCAGAAAACAATGAACAAAATGGCAATAAGCATATATTTATCAATAACTACTTTAAATGTAAATGGATTAAATTTTCCAATCAAAAGACTCAGAATGGCTGAATAAATTAAAAACAAGACCTATCTACATTATGCTGCAAGAGACTCACTTTAGATGTAAGGACACACACACTGAAAGTAAAGGATGAAAAAAGATATTCCATGCAAATGAAACAAACAAAAAAGCCAGGGTAGCAATACTCATATCAGACAAAATAAGCCTTTAAAACAAAGACTGTAAAATAAGAGACAAAGAAGTATATTACATAGTGATAAAGGGGTCAAAGTAACAAAATAGACAAAACATTTACAAATACTTGTGCACTCAACGTATGAGCACCTAAATACATAAAGCAAAGATTAACAGACCTAAAGGAGTAACAGACAGCAATACAATAATAGTAGGGGACTTTACACTGTATTTACATCAATGGATAGATCATCCACGCAGAAAATCAATAAGGAAATAATAACCTTAAATGACATATTAGACCAAATGAACTTAACAGAAATATACAGAACATTCCATCCAAAAGCAACAAAATACACAATCTTCCCAAGTGCACACAGAACATCTTCTAAGATAGATCATATATTAGGCCATAAAACAAGTCTTAATAAAGTTAGAAGAGTGAAATCATATCAAGCATCTTTTCCAACCACAACAGTATGAAACCAGAAATTAATTACACAAAGAAAACTGGAAGGCATAGACAGCACAGGGAATAGAGTCAATGATATTGTAATAGCATTGTATGTTGACAGATGGTAGCTACACTATGGTGGGTGTAGCATAACAGAGAAGCTGAATCACTATGTTGTATACCTGAAACTTATGTTAAAAAAAAAAAACCCACACAAAAAGAAAACTGGAAAATTCATAAATATGTGGAGATTAAATAACATTTTAAATTTAAATAACAGTTTAAATTTTTAAAAATCTTGAGACAAACAAAAAAGGAAATAAAGCATACTAAAATTTATAGGATGCAGCAAAAGCAGTTCTAAGAGAGAAGTTCCTAGCGATAAATGTCTATTTCAAGAAACATGAAATTCTTGGGGCGCCTGGGTGGCATAGCGGTTAAGGCGTCTGCCTTCGGCTCAGGGCGTGATCCCGGCGTTACGGGATCGAGCCCCACATCGGGCTCCTCCACTGTGAGCCTGCTTCTTCCTCTCCCACTCCCCCTGCTTGTGTTCCCTCTCTCGCTGGCTGTCTCTATCTCTGTCGAATAAAGAAATAAAATCGAAAAAAAAAAAAAAAAAAGAAACATGAAATTCTCAAATATACAAACTAAGTTTACACACACCTCAAGGAACTAGAAAAAGAATGAAAGAAGTCCAACATTAGAAGAAGAAAGGAAATAACAGATTAGAACAGAAATAAATGATATAAAGACTAAAAACACAATAGAAAATTGATCAATGAAACTAAGATCTGGTTCTCTAAAAAGAAATACAAAATTGACAAATCTTTATCTAGACTCACTGGGAAAAAAAGGATTCAAATAAATGATATCAGAAATCAAAAAGAAGTTACAACTGATACCAGAGAAATACAAGAATCATAAGACACTACAAGGAAAAATTACACATTAACAAATTGGGGGACCTAGCAGAAATGGATAAATTCCTAGAAACATTCAACCTACCAACACTAAATCATGATGAAGTAAAAAATCTGAACAGACCAATTACTGGTAATGAGATTGAATCAGTAATCAAAAACTTCCCAACAAGCAAAAGTCCAGGACCAGAAGGCCTCACTTTGAATATATTGCACATTTAAAGAAAAATACCAATCTTTCTTAAACTCTTCCAAAAATAGAAGAAGGAACTTTTCCAAACTCCTTTTAAGAGGTCAGCATTACCCTGATACCAAAACCAGACAAAGACACCACACACACATGCAAAAATTACAGGTCAGTACCCTAATGAACACAAACAGAAAAATCCTCAACAAGACATTAGCAAACCAAGCAATGTCCACAACAGCCAAACTATGGAAAGCGCCCAGATGTCCATCGATAGATGAACGGATAAAGAAGATGTGGTGTATATATACAATGGAATATTATGCAGCCATCAAAAAATATTACCATTTGCAACGATGTGGATGGACCTAGAGGGCATTATGCTAAGCAAAATAAGTCAATCCAAGGAAGACAATTAAAATCATATGATCTCACTGATATGTGGAATTTAAGAAGCAGAGGATCATAGGGGAAGAGAGAAAAAAATGAAACAAGACGAAACCAGAGAGGGAGAAAAACCGTAAGAGACTCTTAATCTTAGGAAAGAAACTGAAGGTTGCTGGAGGCAAGGGAGGTAGGGGGTTAGGGTAACAGGATGAGGGGACATTGGAGACGGTATGTGTTGTAATGAGCACTGGGTATTATATAAGACTGATGTCCACAGACCTGTACTCCTGAAACAAATAATATATTATATATTAATTAATTGAATTTAAATTTTAAAAAAACCAAAAACAGAAATAAAACTATGCCTGTTTTATACAAGCACACACACACACACACACACACACACACACACACAGGTATTAGCTAACCAAATTCAACAATACATTAAAAGGATCATACACCATGATCAAGTCGGATTTATTCCAAGGATATAAGGATGTTTCGATACCCACAGGTCAGTCAATGTGATTGATACATATTAACAAAATGAAGGATAAAAATCATATGATTATCTTGGGGCGCCTGGGTGGTTCAGTAGGTTAACTGGCTGCCTTCGGCTCAGGTCATGATCCCAGGGGTCCTGGGAATGAGCCCCGTGTTAGGCTCCCTGCTCAGCAAGGAGTCTGCTTCTCCCTCTCCTTCTGTCCCTCCTCTAGTTTGTGTTCTCTCTAATAAATAAATAAAAATCTTTAAAAAAAAAAAAGAAATCATATGATTATCTCAACACATGCCAAAAAAGCATTTGACAAAATTCAACATCCATTTATAAAAATTCTCAACAAAGGGGGCACAGAGGGAATGTACTCACAAAAAAGGCCAAATGTGACAAGCCCACAGCTAACATCATACTTAATGGTGAAAAAGTGAAAGCTTTTCTTCTAAGATCAGGAACAAGATAAGGATGTCCACTCTCACCACTTTAATTCAACATAGTATTGGAAGTCCTAGCCAGACCAATTAGGCAAGAAAAATAAATAAAATGGATACAAATTGGAAAGAAGGAAAGGAAGAAGTACAACAGTCACCATTTGCAGAGTACATATTATATATAGGAAATCCTAAAGACTCCATCAAAAACCTGTTAGAACCAATAAAAGAATTAAGAAAAGTTGTAGGATATAAAATCAATATACAAAAATCGATGGCATTCCTATACACTAATAAATAAACTATTAGAAAATTAAGAAAACAATCCCACTGACAACTGCATCAAAAATAACAAAATACTGGGGTGCCTGTTGGCTCAGTCATTTAAACATCCAACTCTTAGTTTTGACTCAGGTCATGATCTCAGGGTCATGAGACTGAGCCCCATGTCAGGTTCCATGCTCAGTGGAGAGTCCGCTTGGGATTCTCCTTCCCTCTCTCTTTCTGCCCCTCCCCATGCTGTGCACTATCTCTCTCCCTCTCTCTCTCACAAATAAACAGATCTTTAAAAAACAAAAGAATAAAATATGTAAGAATAAATTCAACCAAGGAGGTGGAAGACATGTACTCTGAAAACTATGAGACATCAATGAAAGAAACTGAAAAATACATAAATATATGTAAAGTTACTCTGTGCTTACAGACTTGAAGAATTAATACTGTCACATGTCCATACTACCCAAAGCAGTCTATAAATTCAAGATAATCCCTATCAAAATTCCAATGGCATTTTTCACAGAACAAGGACAAATAATTCTAAAATTTGTATGTAACCACTAAAGACCCCAAATAGCCAAAGTAATCATGAGAAAGAAGAACAAAGCTGGAAGCATCCCTGATTTCAAACTATTTTTGCAAAGCTATAGTAATTAAAACAGTATGATATTACCATAAAAACAGACATGGAGATCAATGGAAAAGGATAAAGCCCAGAAATAAATCCATGCATATATGGTCAATTAATTTATAACAAAGGAGCCAAGAACATACAATGGGGTAGAGAATAGTCTCTTCATGGGGCGCTTGGCCCAGAAATAAATCCATGCATATATGGTCAATTAATTTATAACAAAGGAGCCAAGAACATACAATGGGGTAGAGAATAGTCTCTTCATGGGGCGCTTGGGTGGCGCAGTCATTAAGCGTCTGCCTTTGGCTCAGGGCGTGATCCTGGTGTTATGGGATCGAGCCCCACATCAGGCTCCTCAGCTATGAGCCTGCTTCTTCCTCCCACTCCCCCTGCTTGTGTTCCCTCTCTCGCTGGCTGTCTCTATCTGTCAAATAAATAAATAAAATCTTTCAAAAAAAAAAAGAGAATAGTTTCTTCACTAAATTGCGCAGGGAAAACTGGACAGCCACATATAAAAGAATGAAACTGGACTACCATCTCACACCACATACAAATTAACTCAAAATGGGGCACCTGGGTGGCTCAGTCATTTAAGCGTCTGCCTATGGCTCAGGTCATGATTCTGGGTCCTGGGATCGAGCCCTGCATTGCATCAGGCTCTCTGCTCCACAGGGAGCCTGCTTCTACCCCCACCCCCACTTCTGTTCCCCCTGCTTGTGCTCTCTTTCTGTCTCAAAGAAATAGATAAAATCTTTTTTAAAAATGGACTACGGGATGCCTGGGTAGCTCAGTAGGTTAAGCATCTGCCTTCAGCTCAGGTCATGATCCCAGGGTCCTGGGATGGAGCTCCATGACCAGGCTCTCTGCTCAGCAGGGAGCCTGCTTCTCCCTCTGCCTGCTGCTCCCCCTGTTCGCTTGCTCTCTGCCAAATGAATAAATAAAATCTTAAAAAAAAACTTGAATGTAAGACCTAAAACCATAAAACTCCTAGAAGAAAACATAGGCAGTAAGCTCTTTGACACAGGTCTTGGCAATGGTTTTGAATCTAAGAACAAAAGCAAAAAATAAACAAGTGGCACTCCATCAAACTAAAAAGCTTCTGCACAGCAAAGGAGACCATTAACAAACTGGAAAGGCAACCTATTAAATGAGAGAAAATATTTGATCTGATATTTTGATAAGGGCTAATATAGCCAATAAAGGGCTAATATCCAAAATATATAAAGAATTCATACAACTCAATGGCAAAAAGAAAAAAATCCAATTAAAAAATGGGTAGAAGACCTAAATAAACTTTTTTCCAAAGACACGCAGATGGCCAGTAGGTCCATAAAAAGATGCTCTACATCATTAATCACCAGAAAAATACAAATCAAGGGGCGCCTGGGTGGCTCAGTCATTAAGCGCCTGCCTTCGGCTCAGGGCGTGATCCCGGAGTTCTGGGATCGAGCCCCGTGTCAGGCTCTTCCACTGGGAGCCTGCTTCTTCCTCTCCCACTCCCCCGGCTTGTGTTCCCTCTCTCGCTGGCTGTCTCTCTCTCTCTCTGTCAAATAAATAAATAATAAAAATCTTTAAAAAAAAAAAAAAAAGAAAGAACGAAGAAAAATACAAATCAAAACCATAATGAGATATCCCCTTACAGCTGTTAAAATGACTATTATTTAAAAAAAAAAAAGACTAGAAATAACAAGTGCTGATAAAGATGCAGAGAAAAGGGAACCCTTGTGCACTGTTCATGGGAATGTAAATCAGCGCAGCCACTATGGAAAACAGTGTGGAAGTTCCTCAAAACATTAAAAACAGAACTACCATATGATCCAGCAATTCCACTTCTAAGTACTTATCCAGAGAAAACAGAAACACTAACTCAAAAAGATATATGTATCCAATGTTCACTGTAGCATTATTTATTACAGCCAAGATATGGGAACAACTTAAGTGTCCATCAACAGATGAATGGATAAAGAAATTATTATATGTATGTATACACACACCACACACACAGATGAATGGATAAAGAAACTGTTAAACACACACACACACACACACACACACAGAAGTATCATTCAGCCATAAAAAAGAATAAAACTTTGCTATTTGTGACATGGACAGACTTCAAGGGCCTTATGCTGAATGAAACAAGTGAGACAGAGAAAAACAAATACCATAACAATCTCACTTATATGTGGAATCTACAAATAAATAAGTAAAAATTTAAAAACCAAACTCATAGAACAGATTGGTGGCTGCCAGAGGTAGGGCATGGAGAGGTGGGAGAAATGGATGAACTGTTTTTGTTTGGGGTTTTTTTTACTTAAGTAAATTGAATTTTTTAAAAAAGAAAAGAACAGGGCACCTGGGTGGCTCAACTGGTTAAGTGACCGACTCATGATTTTGACCCATGTCATGATCTCAGGGTCATAGGACTGAGCACCACATCAGGTTCTGTGCTGATGTGCTTGAAATTCTCTCTTTCCCTCTACCCTTCCTCGCACTCATGCACACTCACTCTCTTTCTCAAATGCATAAAATCTTTAAAAAAGAGAAAAGAAAAAAGAAAAGAGAGGAATGGTTACCTGTGGAGAGAAAAGGGGCAAGATGTAGAATACAGAGAACAGGAATGGGTTTTCATATAGACCATTCTCTAACTATACTTTTTAATATTATTTTGATCTTTAAACTATGTGAAAAGACTTGTCTCAAAAAATTTTCTTTCTAAATAAAAGTTAAATTGAAAACTTATTTTTTAAAGCCAAAATTTGAGAGATGGTAATAACTCACTTATTCACAAAGCTTGAGAAAGTTATCTTTAGGCACACAGAATAGCATGACCAAAGTAAATATGATGAAGAACAAGGTAAAACTGAGTTCGCCCAGCACAGAATGAACTGGAGGAGGTATCACTGGGATGATGGGAAGCCACTGAAGGTATTTAGGAGAAGTGGTATGATCCCATCCTCATTTCAAAACAGAAAATAACTCTGACAAGAAGACATGAATACCTTAGAAAGAAGACCAGCAGCAAAGACATCAGCTGGGTAATACAAAAGACCAGACCAAATGGAAGATGGCAGTCAGACGGTGGCAATAGCGGCAGCATTGAGAGGAGAGGAAAATACAGTACGACTCAATGAAAATCTATGTGCTGAGACTCTATGTTGGCTATGCTAGCTGTATACAATTAAAGGGAAACAGATGATTTCTCTGCCTCGTAAATCAGGGAAGATAAGCAGATTTCATCCCCTAACAGGTGTGAGGATGCATATGTGTGAGGGGCTGAGAAAGACAGACGGTGTGAATCAAGGATGACAAAAGTTCCCAGCATCTTCAAATAGGGGAAAGAATAGTAAGAATGTTACCTAAGACAGTATAGGTGGGAAAATGAAAATGTCTCTGTGCTCCACTTTGCTATTAGCAAATCACACAATTGTTTTAATGGATGACAAAAATACAACATTCTACAATGTCATCATTCAGACACATCACCAATCTGATAATAGCTTTCCAAAGTGGGAAAATATACTCGTAGGTAAAACATACAAATCCCATTAAAAAAAACTCTAATTCTGGAAATTTTAAAATAGGAGAACGGTAAAGAACATATCTCAGAATCAAAGGAATATAGCATTTGCTAAGAATTGCTAATATCTCTTTTAGTAATATTTGGAGTTTTTTGTTTTTTTTTTTTTTAAGTAGGTTCCTTGCCCAGCGTGGAGACCAGTGCAAGGCTCAAACTCATGACCCTGAGATCAAGACCTGAGCTGAGATGGAGTTGGACACTTAACCAACTGAGCCACCCGGCACCCTGGTAATAACTGTACTTGTAAAAAAAATGCTTCAAGACAGAGTTTATATTTGGGGTGTTCAGATGGGAACTGCCTATTTATCAAAGTCAGCCCTAGACCTGGCAGTTGAAAGTCTGAGGCCATGCTGTACAATAGAGTAGCCATAAGCTATCCCAGAACTGTGGTTATGGGCACCTGAAATGTAGCTAATCCACACTGATGTGGATTGCAAATGTAAAAACACACCAGAATCTTAAAGAAATAATACATATATAATTTCTATATTGACCACATATTGAAATGATAATATTTTGGATATAATGGGTTAACATATTACTATTAAAATTAAGTTCACCTAGTAAAAGTCAGAGAAAGACAAATACCATATGATTTCACTCATATGTGAAATTTAAGAAACAAAACAAATGAGCAAAGGGGGTAAAAAGGGAGGGAGGGAGGGATGGAGGGAGGGAAAGAAAGAGAAACCAAGAAACAGAGTCTTAACTCTAGAGAGCAAACTGCTGGTTCGCAGAGGGGAGGTGGGTGGGGAGGATGGGTGAAACAGACGATGGGGATGAAGGTGTGCACTATCCATGACGAGCACCGATGTCATACAGAAGTGTTGAATCACTACATTGTGCACCTGAAACTAGTATTACACTGCATGTTAACTAACTGGAATTTGAAAAAAACTTTTTAAAAAATTAAGCTCACTTGTTTCTTTTACTTTTCTTAAGATGGATACTAGAAAATGTTAAATTACACATGTGGCTCACATTTGGGGCCTGTATTCTATTTCTAATGGACAGTGCTGGTCTAAGGCACAGGAAAGGGTTTTGGAGACGAGTCCATCCAACTCCTTCCCTCCCACTCCAATTCCTGCCTCAAGACCGAAACTTAAGAGGATCATTCCTTTAATTTCCCTAAGATACACCCAATTTTCAAGGAGGAACCATACCACAGGTTAACTTTCTTACCTGCCTCCTTGTTCCCTCACCCTTCTACCTACAGAGGTCTGTCATGACCTTGGAAGGTCTTTGGTCTGCTATCCCACTCATTCAGAGACAGAGAAGTAGTTCACAAAAGGGAACATTCTAGCTGTGGCACAGTTCATCCCCTGCAAATGAAGCTCCCTGACTTACTTATCCATGATAAATAACTACTGCCTTCCCCAAGTTCCTTTCTTAGTGAGAAGTCTTTATAAATACATGACGCTAATGAAAGGTCAGTGCTCTCCCACTCACTCTGAAGTTTTAGGTAAATCACTTAACTATGCTGAACTTGCTTTGCCTTTTGCAAAAAAAAAAAAGAAAGAAAAGAAACTAAATCAACTTTAATGTATCTTCCAATTCCAACATTCTCTAATCAGTCAAGAAACAATAGTTTTTTTAAAGCTCCGCACACATACACTCTACAGAAGTATAAGAAAATGTGAGTAAAATTACTCAAACCTTTTCATAATAAGACCTAACGTTCAAAAATTACACAAAGGTGGCATTTCTATGCATATGCCTTATCCTGGAATTCAGGCCTTTTCAACTGCCTTTAAAATAATTATTATTAGACTCTGTTCCTGGCTCAGACTTCTGCTGCCGTAGTCTGTTGAGGCACAATTCTCTGATTTATACATTCTTAATCATCGAATGGTTCCTGGCATATAGTGAAATAAACCTTGGAGTAACTAAAGAATCTTCATCCCAACATAGCATACCTTACATAGTTATACATTTGAAAATTTTCTGGAGTCCCAAATACTCCCTGGCATTCATGGCTTATCTTGACACACAGAAATGGCAATGCTTGTCCACCACTAGTAGAGTAGTACAGTGAACCAACCTTCCACTAAATATAAAAGATTTGGCTGATGCATTCCATTATTTTCCCCACCTTTCTTCTCTCTTGAGAGCAACAAAAACTGCAAAAATTGGGTTGGGATGGAGTAAAGTTAACTGGACCTCCTGGAAAGATCCCAGCTAGGTGTCCACACTCATAAACACATTAACTGTTTCACTGCTTAGACCTCACCCAAGCACAAGGTCTCAATTCTTAGTCTGTCTCTCTTACAATTTAGACTAGAGAAAGATGAGAAGAGAATCCATTCTTCCCCTTAGTAACTCACTGTTGCTTCGATACCTGCCAAGTGGACTGAACTGCTGGGTTAGCAGAATCTGATCAGGAAACTATGATCCTGGCAGAAATCAATCAGACTCCTTATAAATATGCATAGAGTGCAAATATTAAATCTGGATAATATTGAGCCAAAGCAAAACCTCTTTACATTAGAAAAGCAGGAAATCTGACAGCCCAATCTTTAGCACCATCATAAAATTCAGCACAGCTAAATTTCAAAAAAGAGGAAGAAAATAAGGTACATCAAGGATTTCTTCGTATCTTTTGGCCGTTCTTTGTAAATCATCTTCCTTCTCTGCAATTTTTCTATATAACTGATTTGTCTCTTCCTGATGGCTTTCCAAAAGTTCAGCTTCCACTTCCTGGGCTTTATCTAATACATGAAAAATGGACACACACAAGAACACACATTAGGCAAGAATTAGTATCTACATACCAATTTCAGTTCCAAATTAAATTTGATAAAAATCAACTAATCATATGTACCCTCTCACAGCAGAAATGTCTTTATAAGGCAATTAATTAGCTAATGTTTCAGGTTCTTTCACCCACTCCTCCTCTCCTAAAGGCAAGCTGCCGCCAAGCAGCACAGGTTCCCATTAGAGAACTTTCTTGGACAGGAATCATTTTTTCCTCCAGTTTAATTACTTAAAGCACTTAGCACAGAGTGAAGACAATAAGTTTAAATTATAAATAGTCTGATGATTCTGACTTGTTCTTTGCTGAATTTAAAATCTGACTCACCAATGGTTTCTTTTATGGTCATTTCCAGCTCCTGTTCCTTTTGTGCCAATTGTGTATGGAACTCCCTCATCAGCTGTTTTAATGTGGAATTGTGCTTCAACTCAAGATCTTCCTGCTCCTGTCTGTGCAACAAGAATATAAAGAGTTAACTGGTGTCAAACACAAAACAACATGTACAGAGTTACCTAGTCTTCACAACAGTGCACACAAGATCTCATTGGTATAAAAACATGTTTAAGGGTGCGTATGCATGTATTGTGCACGTCAAGGCATAGAAAACTCCTAGGAGGATACAGAAACTATCATTATCTCTAGACAGTGGTCCTGGGGATGTGAGAAGTCTTCTTTTCCACTTAAAATTTTCATCATACACATCTATCTTAAATAATAATAATGCTAATACTAAAAATAGTAAAACAAAAAGAAATTACTGGGATATGCATGTAATAAGCATAATCGTTTCTGCAAAAAATGGCCCCTCTAAATAGACATGAAACTACACTGCCTCTTGCCTTAAATTGCTTTTATTTCTTCTCAGCGTTTAACTTACTCGATGTATGTTTCATAGTTTGGGTAGGTGAAATTTAGGTGTATTAGGTACAATAAAAGGGACTTAATTAAAAAAGACTGTCTTAAAAATATTCATGCTGGAGTGCCTGGGTGGCTCAGTTGGTTAAGTGTCCAACTCTTTTTTGGTTGTTTTTAAAGATTTTATTTATTTATCTGAGAGAGAGAGAGTGAGAGAGAAAGCATGTGCATGCAGGGGGAGAGACAAGCAGACTCTGCTGAGCACAGAGCCCAGTGTGGAGCTCCATCCACCTGAGCGTGATCCACCGAGATCATGACCTGAGCCGAAATCAAGAGTGGAAGGCTCTTGAGCCACCCAGGCACCCCAAGGGTCCAACTCTTGATTTCGGCTCAGGTCATGATCACAGATCGTGAGACTGAGCCCCAAGCTGGGCTTCATGCTAGACCTGGAGCCTTCTTAAAATTCTCTCTTTCCTTCTCCTCTCCACCATTCTGTCCCCCACTGCCACTCACTCTCTCTCTAAAATAAATAAACAAATAAATAAATAAATAAATATTCATGCTGAAAAACGTACTTGATTTTCTCTTCCATTTCTTGTTCATATTCTTTCTTCATGATATCCAATTCTTGCTGATGCTCCTTCCGCAACATTCGAAGATCTTTCTGCAACTTAACGATCTCCTTGCCCAGCTTCTGTTTCTCCTGCTCTGCCCCTGCTAATTTAAATTCCAGGTCATTGTGCTCAGCCTCCATGTTAGTAGGCAATTTGGGTTGGACTACATGTGATTTGGACTTTTTTTCAGCACTTTCTTCCAAAGCTTCTGTGGGTTTATTTTTTCCATCCATCTGTTGTAAAGCCTGTAATTTTTCAAATTTTGAGGTCAACTCTTCCATTTCAACTCTATGCCCTTCCCTCTCTCTTACTAAGCAGGAATCCAGCTCTTTTATCTTTTGCTCCAAGATCTGACAGGCTAGTTCCTTCTCCTGGAGCATTTTTTGGACATCATCAACCACATTTTCCAAGTTTTGCTTTGCCCCTATGTTATTTTTGCCTCCCTCTTCTTCCACACGCTGGGATACTATCAAGGAATATTTCTTGCTTTTTTCTTCAAGTTCTTCCTGAAGATGATTTATCATAACTTGATCCTCATGCTGCTTTGCTTTGGCGTGTTCTATCTTTATTAAGAGCTCCTGGTATCTGCACTGGATTTCAGAATGAGAAGATACCGTCTCTTCTTTTTCCTGCTCTAGACTCTGCAACAGCTTTTCTTTTTCCATTAGACTTCTCTGTAAAGCACAGATTTTGTCTTCACATGCCTTCTGCACACAGCCTTGGGGATCTGCTGCTTCTTGCTCCACACAGGCTGCCACGTATTCTGCAGATCTGGGTACAACTGATGCTTCTGATTGCGGTGGACCTTCCACTGATTTCAGTTTTTCTTCTAAGACCTGAATCTCTCTCTCTTTCTCCTGCAATTTTGTATTTAGCTCACCCAAATGGCCTTCTGTGTCTTTTTTATATTGCTGTTCTTTCTCTTCCACTTGAGATAACAACTGTTTCTTGATGGCAGCAATTTTTTGTTCGGCTTTTTTCTTCAGTTCAGCTAACTTTGCGGCACTTTCTAACTCAAGTCTATCTTCCAGTGCCTTCAACTCCTCTTCTTTGCCCTTCATACCTGAATTCGCATGTTCCAATTCTTTCTTCTTGGTTTCAAGTTCAGATTCCATGGAAGACACTTGCTTTTCAAGTCTTGAGACTTTTTCTTCAGCTTCTTTAACCCTGTTGTCCTTTTCTTCTCCTAACTCTTGAATGTGTTGAAGTTTCTGAAGCATTTCTTTCTGTTCAGTGTCCTTTTGTTGACTGTAATTCTTAAGCACTTCATTTAAGGACTCAATTTCAGTTGTTTTCTGAGTAAGACGCTCCTCTAATTCCACAATTCTTGCCATCTGAGTTTTTAACTCAGCCTCTAAATTACACTCCTTTTTCTCCTGCTTGCTCTTCTTATCTTCCATTTCACCCTTTAAACATACTAATCTCTCTCTTTGCTGATCAAGGTCCTCCTTCAATCCATGTATCTGCTCATCCTTTTCACTGGCTTCCTTTGTTTTTAACTCAAGCTGCATTTGCAATTCTTTAATAGTACTCTGATACTGTATGAATTTTGACTGTGCTTTCTTCTTCCATTCTGAGAACTTGTTGGACAAGTGATCTACCTGTTCAAGAGCAGAGATCTTCTCTTTACTCAGAGTTTCAGCTTTCAAAGATAAATCCTGCACCTGACCCAGCAACTCACGTTGTTGTTCATCGTATTGCTTACTTAGTGATGAAATGGCTGCCTCTTTCTCAGTTAGGCTGATGCTGTTCTGAAGCTGAGCATTCAAATCAGTTAATTGTTTACTAAGACTGCTGATCTCAGATTTCTTTTCTTTAAGTTCTTCTTTCATCAGTGTGACTGCATTGATGTTCTCTGATAACTCTTTCTTCAACTGCGTGATACAAGACTCTTTTTCAGAAGCAGCCTGTTGCTGGTTGCCTCCTTCCTTCTGTAAGGCTTCCTTCTCCATTACAAGACCTTCAATATCAGCCTTCATGCTCTTAATCTGATTTTCTTTTTCTTCTAATTGATGGGTAGCCTGTTGAAAAGAACTATTGAGTATATTCTGCTCTTCTGCTAGCTGTCTAAGCTGTGCTTCTAATTCAGAAGCTCTGCAGGTTTTAATCACTAGTGCCTCCTTAACTTTTGTTGTGTGGTGCTGACAGTGGGAAATTCTAGAAAGAATGGCATTAATTTTACTGCTACTAATGTTGATTAGCTCATTTGTTTGAGCTTGTAACAAGGCTTCAGTTTTCTTAGAGTAAATATCCAGCAGAACTGCTAGCTCCTCAGACAGTTTTCTGAATTCCAAGCTTTTGTTTTCCAGGCTTTTCTCATTTCTTTCATGTGAAGATTTCAAACTCTGGAATTCCTCGTCTGTGGTTTTCAACTTGTCAGTCAACTCAGAAACCTTCAGCTTATCTTTTTCAGCCAGTATCTCCAGTTCAACTATATGCTCTTGAAGGGAAGTATTTTCCTTCAGAGAATGATTCAAGTCGACCTCCAGCTTTTCAAGTTGTGCTTTTAGTTTAGTTTCATTTTGTGAGAGAGAATTCATATGAGCAGACTTCTGGTTTAACTGTTCCTGCAATTCCCTTACTACTGTGTCCTGCTTAACGCCCTCTTCTCTCAGCCATGCTAGTTCCTTGTTCATCTCTTCTTTCTCACACCCACTTCGGAGGATCTTTTGCTTCAGTTCTGCTACCTCTTGCTCTTTCTCCTGTAATTGGATTTCATGCTTTTCCTGAAGTTCTTCAGCTTGCTGATGAAGTTTCTTTTCCCAGACCGATACGACATCACTGAGTTCTCGTCTATGTACCTCAGTGAGACTTTCTATTTGCTCCTTTTGGTTTGTTTCCAGTTTTGACACCGCATCACTGATTCCAGCGGAGTTAGCTTGTGCCATTTCCAAAATTTTGGCATTGAACTGTTTTTCTTTCTGACTAAGCTCTAGAACCGTATTTTCAAGCTCTTTTTTAAGTTTGGCTTCCTGATCCAGTAATTTTTTCTTTAACGTTTCTTGCATCTCCTTTGCTTTCTGCTTAATTTTTTCCATCTTTTTTTCTTGATTTTTGAACTTGGTTTCATATTCCTCATGTAAAACACTAAAACTGTCCTCCTTGGCTGATAATTTCTGTTTGAGTGTTTCAATTTCTTTGCTCTGTCCTTCTCTCATTTGTAAAATTACATTTTCCTTTTCTATCAAGCTCTGCTTTGTCTGTGCCTGTTCTGTGTTAGTATCTCTAAGTTGGGATTCATAGTGTTGGGTTAAAGACTGCAGCTTTTCCTCCATGTCACTTTTCTGGTTTTCCAGTTGCCGCAGTAAGTCCCGCACCTGGATTTTGTGAGTGTCTAACTCAGTACAAACATCTTTCTTTTGCGTTTCAACTTCAGCTACCTGTTTAGTAAGAAGCATTCTTTCTGTTTCCAAGTCCAACAACTTCTGCTGCAATTGAGCCAAGTGGTCCTCTGATGCTTTGGCCTGCTCATGTATAGTACTCTGCTGTGACTGAAAAAGAGCCAGCTTAGCAGATGCCTGATGGAGTTCCTCTTTAGACCTTTGAATATCTGCCTCTAAGTTTTCCACATGAGCCTGATGCTCTTTCAAATGCTTGTCCTTTTCCTTCAGAAGAAGCCCAAGTTGATTAATTTCATCTTTTAATGCCTTCTCAGTTCTCTGGATAGACATCTCCTGTTCTTTAATGATACTCTCGACTTGCTGCTGGTGATGGCTTTTCTGTTCATCTAGCTTGGCCTCTAGCTCCTGCTTTACTTTATCTGCTTGATCCTTTAGTACAGAAAGTTCTTCTTCTAGCTCGTCCCGGGCTTTTGATACTTCTGAGAGTTCAGAAGACAATGATTCCAGTTCTGTTTGCTTCACATCAAGCTTTTCTAAAGTCTTTTCATTCATCTCTTCTATGTGGGCCTGGAAGAGACGCTCTTTGTCTTTCAACAATGTTTCTCTTTCTTGTTCATGCTTTTCTCTAAGTTTTTCCATTTCAGTCTGATGTTGTTGCTTTAAGACTTCGAGTTTTTCAGTCCAAAGGGTATCCTGCTGATGCTGCAAGCTTTCCAATTCTGTCTTGTGTTTTTCAACCATGATTGTAATTTCTTTATTGTGCTTATTTTTTTCAGCTTCCAAATGAATAGCTAAATCTTCTGATTGATTTTTGCTTTCTTGCAAGCTTTTTTCCAAAGAACTTTCCAATTCAAGAATTCTCTGTTAATAAAAACAGATGTATTTTTATTAAAGTACAGACTTGCTTATTAGCAAAGATATACATGACATAATGTCTACACCTGTTTAAAGATTAAAACTTAGAAAAATTACTCTATATATCATGCCAAACACTAGAAAGCACAAAGAATCTGTGCTCAATTCCTAACAGAATCGTGTAACAGAGATTCTATTTTAACACAACTTAAAATTTTGGATTCTTTCTACTTACTTGGGTAACTATTTCAATCACCCATATTTTCAAGAATATTCTGAATGGATAGTCAAAAAGAAATAAATCAGGGGAGCCTGGGTGGCACAGCGGTTAAGCGTCTGCCTTCGGCTCAGGACGTGATCCCGGCGTTATGGGATCGAGCCCCACATCAGGCTCCTCCGCTATGAGCCTGCTTCTTCCTCTCCCACCCCCCCTGCTTGTGTTCCCTCTCTCGCTGGCTGTCTCTATCTCTGTCGAATAAATAAATAAAATCTTTAAAAAAAATAAAAATAAAAAAATAAATCATAAAGTAGATAATAGTAACTATTGGTAGGAAGATGGTTATTTTTTCCTGTGTGTTTTTTTAAGGCCTATTAATAGTATTCTATTATCTTCATAATTTAATTTTGGAAGATAAATAATGTATCTAGTTTTTCCACTGCAAAAATGATTATTTCAAAAATTTTTTGCAAAAAGAAGCTACTTAAACAAATTTTACCAAAGATTACTGTTGGCTCATGAAAATGTCGATCTTGACTCTAAAGGAAAAAGAGCTAAGTAAGGCAGAGCCATGCAACATCAGAGCTAAAAAGGTCCTAAGGAATTACCAAATCCAATTTCTCCATATGACAGATGAAGAAATTAAGGTATAATTAATTTACAAAGCTAGCAAATGGAAAAATCTAGGCCCCCTGAGTATCTTATCTATTCCCCTCCACCATACCACTTTATATAAATGTTGGAAATGGGAAAGTAAAGTACAGTTTAGAACTATGGGACAAAAGTCAGTTTATTCAAAACAGGTCATACATTTCATACTCCTAAGGGAAGGCCCAGAGAGCCTTAAAAATGTGCACACTGAGACATATATATAAATTTGTTCACATATATATAAATTTGTTCACCATTGTTTTAGTATGGGAAAACTTTATGTTAAAAGCAGGGTATTGGGGTGCCTACACTGTGATAGAAACAGAGAAAGAAGTATGTCTAGGACATGACGAGATGAAGCCAGGGCAAGTGCTGCCTACAAAGCAAGGCCACTTCCTGAAGATCAAGGGCAAGTAAGCAATGGGGTGGAGATGCTGCAGAGCCTGAGTGCGAAGAGTCAGAGTGGGTGGCTGACAGAACCCAGCCAGCTAAAGGCAGAGTCAGCAGCACCATGTGGCAAACACTAAAACCACTCACAGGAAAAGCTCTTATTATCCGCAAATGAAGCGCATGTATGTGAATCTAACCCAGTAAAACAAAAGTTCTTCACAACTTTATATTGACTGGAGAGATAATAATAGTTTCTATACATAAATAATTCCACAACTCTGGAACCTGAGTATTATTTAAACTTACAGTTCTGTAAGTTTCTGCTTCTTGCTGAAGGTCCCGAAGTTTATTTTCACTCTCCATGAGGATTGCTTTCTTCTGCAACTCTAACTCTTCCAGGGCCAAAGATTCTTGCTGTTCTTTTTCTTGGGTGATCTTCAAATATTCTGATTGACTTTTTTCCTGTGCCAAAAACAATACCACCTTAGACCCACATAAATCTTCAGCATTCTCAAAGCACTTCCACAGGAATCACGTCTTTCATCATCTGATCTGCACACCAGCCCTATGAGGTAGGCAGTATCATCACCTCTCTTTTCCCATGCCCTAGTCTGCAGAAACAAAGCACTGTGGTTATTCCAGTGTGGTCTAGTCAATATTTGCCACAATTACTACTGAAAAGAAATATTTTGTTCCAGTAACCACACTACACCTGCTATTTTCCCACTACTTAAAATATTTTGCAAAATACGGCTTAATGTCAAGGGTCCCCAAACTGTCACTACATCTTCTCTGCACTCCAGAGTTTGATTATTTCAACTCTAGGCCAAGAAACCAGATTGTAAGTTTATATAATTTGTGAGAAATACCTCATTAGGGAACCCCACCTAGAAAACCAAATCCGAATCAGATTACATGTGAATATATAGATTAGATCAAGGAAAAATCTATAAAAGCCTACATAACTCTTCTCAGATGACCTGGGCTCTTTTACCACTCCCTCAATTCCGAAAAGCTTCTTCTTTGATTGCCCTTATTATATATCAACGTCTATGTTAAAAACCATTTACTGCTTTGAAAAGAGAGGCTCTAGAGAGCACTTTTAACATTTAGTGGCTTTGGACTCCAATTAAGAATACTTATCCATATCTATTACATAGAGTTCATGTTGCCAGCAGCAATATTTTCAGTTCACCACACTCTGGCGAAGCATACTGCTTTAAGGAAAGGCACTGTGCCATTTTATAAGCAGACTGATAGAGAATATTAGTTTCTAATCAATTTTAAAAGATCATTTTAAACATACTATATTGTCTAATGTAAACTACATTTTAAATACATCTCTCTATGTCAATAAAAATAAAAGAGGGCATTTTAATAGTCTGTTGAACTTGACTATCAATGCAAAGCTAACTTCTTTGAGGAACTAGGTAGAAAAGGGAGCAGAAAGCAGCAAGTGCACATGTGTGTGCATGCTTCACGTGCATCTGTACCCTGCTCTCTCTACTTAGAATATATCTGAGTATATCAGTTCTAGAATGCAGTTTTAACAAGGCCAATGTTCAAGTCTCAGTGTCCCCAAAGGCCAATTATTCCAGCATGAAAACACACAGACAGATCTTTATGACAGGAATGTTTTAGAACAATTTCCGGCTTCATTTATGTCCTGCTTTGTTCTTTAATTTTTATGTCCCTATGCTGTCCTGTTATAGTTTTAAGAATTCTTATAAACTACTTTAAATCCTTTCTCGACTGGAGTGCATGGCTGGTTCAGTCAGCAGAGCATGTGACTCTTGATCCTGGGGTCCCATGAGTTCGAGCCCCATGGTGGGGATAAAGTGTACTTAAATAATAATAAATAAATAAATACATAGGGGCACCTGGGTGGCTCAGTCAGTAAGCACCCTACTCAATTTCAGCTCAAGTCATGATCTCAGGGTCCCGTATCAGTCTCCGTGTTCAGGATGGAGTCTGCTTAAGATTCTCTCCCTCTCCCTCTGCCCCTCCCCCAGCTTGTGCTCACTCTCTCTAAAAAAAATAAGGTCTTTAAAAAATAAAAAAGAAGATTAAAATTATAAATACTACTTCTCATCCTTTTGCACTAAAAGTTTTTTAAAATTATACACACTATCTCATGGATAATAATTTCACATAAAAACAAACTACATTTTTGGCATTAATACTACTTTTTTTGGCACTAATACTTCTTATGGTAACCTATACAAAAGGCTTTTCACAATTTGAAAAAAAAAATTTTTTTTTGTTTTTAACTTCCAAATTACATATTCCCCAAAATCTTATCTGTGCTTTTCTGGATATTATTTTGGTTAGTCCAGTCAGTCATTTTTAAAATTTTACTTTATCTTTTTGAAAATGACTACTGAAATTATTCTACTTAAAATGAAAACTACTTGGTCACTTTCATTTTTTCTTCTTTAAAATGCATTTCAGACAAAACTTTCTGAGCTTTGAACTCTGTTATATTCAGTCTGGTGAGTTTCTAGACATTCTTCCCGAGTTATGAAATCACTGATTCATGGCTTCAGTTACCCATCTTCCCCTTTACTTCTCTATAATCACAGCCTGCTGCCAGGGTGAGAGGGATGACATACAAACAAAATAAACTGGTTAATGAAAGCTTGTTAGTTAATATAATTTTCACACAATACCAAGTTAACAAGCTCTGACAGCCCTCTTTCCTGCCTATATCCTATCCTCTCTGCACACTCAAAGGTCCAGGCTTCCAGTAGTCTGACCTCAAGCCAAAAGGCAGGAGTGAGGAGATAATAACTTTATAAAGCTGCAAAGTTTACCTATAACAAAAACAAAACAGGTACTTACAAGAGCTATTTTCATTTGCTCCTGAAATTGCCTTTCTTGTGTCTGAAACTTCTTGGTCAGTTCCTGCTCTTTGCTGGCCAGCTCCTCTTCATGAAGCTTCTGAAGTTTAGCAATTTGTTCTGAGGATTTCTGAAAGTCAGCCAAATAGTTAAAGTGAAACACCCAGAATAAAATATGTAACTCTACAATTAAATAATACTGTATTACAATTTAATCATCAAGCCAATAGTGTAAGAGAAAAAAATCAAAACATATTTCCCACATAAATCAAAAGTCAGCAAAGTCTCAATAGTTAAAAGAAAAGCCAATCAAGTATTGCTCATTTATTCCTTTTATGTTTTTATTTTTTTTAGAGAGAGTGCACACGCACATGAACAGGGTGGGGGAGTGGGTGAGGGGGAGAATCTTAAGCAGCCTCCATGCCTGACATGGGGCTCAATCTTATGACCCTGAGATCATGACCTGAGCCAAAATCAAGAGTTGGATGCTTAACCAACTAAGTCACCCAGGTGCCCCAAGTATTTCTCATTTAAGACAAGGATGGCTGTTGCTACAGTAGTAAGTCCTAGCGGGTTAGAGCATTTCCACATCTTGCAGGGATGCTCCCCACCAATCACGATGGGGAAGTACAGGAGGAGGAATAAGAATGATCTCAAAGAGGGCACTCCACTATGGTCAAGCTGCCCTGGCTGCACCAATCTATTGATGCTTAGCTTTCCATGCATATATTATTTATTAAGAAGTATTGGCCTTGTTCTTTCTTGGACAGGAAGACTTAATTTTTAAAAATGTCAAACCTCCCTAAATCTAAAAGTTTAATGTAACTGATTAAAATTACCAACAGAATGGGGGGGGAGGGGCTCACTGGATAAAATAAACACGCAAGAAGAGCCAGCACTCTTCTGAAAAATAAGAGTAATAAGGGGAGGCTACCAAATAATAGAACATATTATAAAACTGAGTAATTGCAACAGTGTAATACTGGCACATAGTCAGGAGAAGCAATGGAACAGCACAGAGAATTCAAGAGAGAAACCAATACGTAGCACAATAATTTAGTGTGAAATAAAGATAGTGTGTCATACCAGAAGGAAAAACATGGATTATTAAATGATTTGAAGACTACTTGGTAGTCATCTGGAAAAAAATTAAAGTTGGATCCCTACCTCACTCCTAACACCAAATAAATTCCAGTTGGATCAAAGATTTAATAGTAAAAAAACAAAAGCATACAACTGCCATAAGAAAAGAATTTTAAAATGATCTCAGTGAGAATGTATTTTTAAATCAGAACAAGAATCCAGATAACATTTAAGGAAAAGAAAAAAAATCGCTGCTAGTCCTCCCCCAAAATAAACCAATCCCAAAGCTAAAACAAATCATAAACAAAGTCAATTTTAAAAAGACAGGGGTGCCTGGGTGGCTCAGCTGGTTAAGTATCCGAGTGTCTTGGTTTCAGTTCAGGTCTCAGGGTCATGAGATCATGTTGGGCTCCATGCTGGGCATGGAGCCTGCTTAAGACTCTCTGTCTCCCTCCCCCTTTGCCCCTCTCCACTCATGTGTATGCTCTCTCTCTCTCTCAAAAAAAGGAAAAAAGAGAGAGAGAGAGAGAGAGAGCAGATTATTTGGACAAATGCACTGTATATCCAAAGAACTAATTCCTACTGTAAGTGTAAAACATCTACAAATCAGTAAGACCAACAGTCCAATAGGAAAATAAGTTAAAGATTTGACCAACCAACTCAAAGAGAAAAACTGCCAATTCCTTTAAAACATATAAAAATATGTTTATCATACTGGTAAAAAGACAAGCACATTAAAACTACAATGTCAGAGCACCTGGGTGGCTCAGTCAGTTAAGCGTCCATCTCTTGATTTCAGCTCAGGTCATGATCTCAGGGTCATGGGACTGAGCCCTGCGTCAGGCTCCACAATCAGCGTGGAGTCTGCTTGTCCCTCTGCTCCTCCCCTGCTCACTTGCTCTCTCTCAAATAAATAAATAAAATTTTAAAAAAAAACAAACCCACAATGTCATTTTTTTAAACTGATAAGCCTGAAAAGATTTTTAAAAAGCTAGGTTAGCACTATCTTCATGAGGTAACACACTGCTTGTGAAAGTATAAAGTGTCCTCCATAGAGCATGTAGCGACTATACAATAATTAAAAATACACATAATCTTTGCCAACTATTCCACCTCTAGGAATCTATCCTAAAATAACACACAGGTAAACAAATACGATAAGGATATTCACCATTTGCAATAGCAAAAAATGAAAACCTAAATATCCATCAGTAGATTTATTAAATTATGAAATGTTCCTACAGAGAAATCCTGAGTGGTCTTTAGAACAGATGTGGCATTAAAAAAAAAAAACCACAAATGCAGCATCATTACCAATTGTCAATGATAAGGAACATATTAAGCTGAAAAGCAAAACACAGAGCAGTATATATAACATGCCATCGTTTGTGTTAAAAAATTTAAAGAGAGGATTATAAAACATAAAAGAGAAATTAAATGCAGAGACTATCTCTGGGAAGTATATCCAAAAACACATAAATTCTTTTTTCTATCAAAGTGATTTTTTTCCTATATCCTGAACTCATGAAATGATCAAGGTCTAAAACATAAATTAACTCTTCTTTACAATCAAAAATTGTAGGAAAAACATAAGACTTATGTTTCAAAATTGCTGTAGCCTGTTACAATCTAGAATTATTCTTACTTTCATCATGTCAACAACCTCCTGTTTCACCCGACTTAATTCCTGCTGAAGACTGGTGCGTTCCTCCTCCCTTGTTTTTTCAATAGCTTTTATTTGTTCATCCATCTCTGCCTTCATTTTTCTCCGTGATTCTTCTGTTTTTTGGGCTGTACTCAAAGCTTTTTCAAGTTCCTCAAAAGCTATAAATGAAAACAGCAGAAAACAAGTATCTCAAGAAATACTATCATCGAGCTAAAGTGTTTTACATTCATTATGGGAACTAAGAGCAGCAGTAGCAAGACAGGTTAAAATAGTCATTTTGTTTTAAGCCAAGAGATATTTCCGAGCTGTTCAACAAAGCCACAAGAAGTGTCCAGTTACTGAAACCAATTTGTCACTGACTTCTGGATTCAGATCTTAAGACTGCTTATATGAACTGTTCAGGAGTTTGGAAAAAAATTAAATTACTGATGGCTCCCCACTCTCTCTACCAACAAATAACAAATTCAAAGAAATGAAGACTTGTTCCTACTTCCATATGATATAATTTCAACTGCTTTTTTGTTTGCTATAGAGTTCTTACCCATTATCAATAATTAGGTAATATTATTATATACTCACTAGGGCATTTTTAAGAATAGAAAAATTATTCTTCGACTAATTCTATTTTTAAAAACCTCTTAACCGTATAATAAATAAAAGAGCAGAGTTTTTTGGTTTTTGTTTTACCATTTACTAGTTGAATCACATATTTAAACAATGTATTCTGAAATGAAACCCACTATTTGTATAAGTTTCAAACCAGGGCTATTAACTTGAAAGAAATCTTTACCTGATTCAACAGTATATAGAAAGGCACAGCCCAGCAGGGAGTTCTTGTGTGAGGTAAGAATTCAGGCCCTACAAAAACAATCATCGAAGGTACAGTAGTATGATCTTTAAGAAGGCCAAACAGCTCACCCAGCTCCCAATAAAATCAGACAGGATGGGTACAACAGCTGGAACTTGGCACTGAAAATATGCATATGTATGTGTCCGTGTATATTTGTGTGTAATATGTATCTCTGTGTGTATACGCGTGTATGTGTATGCACGTGTGCACTATACATACTCTCTCTGTCCACTGGCATAGTGATATGCTCTCAAATCCCACTGCTATTATCATCCTAGATTATTTTCTTTAGTCCTCACAAAAGACACCAGACTTCCCTTTACCATAGGGATGGACTATAAGCAAAACATAAATTTTCAAGATGGGTTTTTAATCCTATCAAGAAACATATGTCCAGGGGAGAGACATTTTCACCCTCAGTGGTGTAAGAAAGGTACAACTTCAACCTATGGCATCTCAAAAAGTAAAGCCCTTTTACTAACCACAACTTGGCTTAACAGATGGTGGACTGAGTACAGGAATTTCATGCCTAAAGACAAATATCTGTTCTATAGCATATTCTTAATGGTAAATTGTATTAGTACAGAAAAAGACAAAAGAAAAGCTGAATTCTGGTAACAACTGGGAAACACAACTTACTCTGCTCAATATTTAAAAAAAAATAACTTCTCTAGCAACCATTTTCTTTGATATAAAAAAAAGCCTGCCCAATTTATTCATTTTAAATGTCCAAAAGATAAAACTGATGCTCAAATAAGGTCTAAATTACAAAGGAATATTAATTAGCTGAAACCATTTTTAAAGATTCCTGATCTATTCTCAGACATAATTAGGTTGGAAAATAAAGATATTTAAAGAAAAATGTTGTTTTGTTTTTGTTTTATTCAGATATTCTTTTACTATAAATTTTAGTGTCAAGCATAAAGAAATACCTCTTGCTACTAACAAGAAATTAGTTTCCTAATTTAAAAATCAGTTTCCTAATTTCTTAGAAATAAGTGATCAATTATGGGAGAAAAATTCTATAACAAAGTGCTTACTGCTCAGTTGGTGTTGAAGGTTTAAATCTGGGAAACAGAAAAACGGGAAAAGAAATGACAATCTGTTTTGATGGTTGAATGTCATCATTATCTTTTCATTATTATTATTATTCAGTATGTCAAATTGTATCTTAGGACTTCTAAGCACTTTACAGAAATCTCTTAAATTAGGCTCTGGAAAACCTGAAGGTAGTTTTGATACTCTTCTAACAAAACTGAGTTTTAAATGAAAAACTTTTCCACAATCCAATACAGTATAAAAACAGATGCAGTGCTCTTTTTGAGAATTTTTGAGAAAAATCTACATCACAAAGCTGCTACTCAGAAATAACTTTCCAATAATTAAGTTTTCTAGCCAAATTAAGTAAATTTTAGCATATTCTCCCATATTATATTCTAATTTTAGTGTTTCATCCACTGAAATCATTTTCCTAAGTCACTTGATTATCCATCATACAACGATTAAAGTAGGATAGATCTGATTCCACAGTTCTTTTGATCTAAATTTAATCTCTCTCCCACTTTCTGCTACCATGTCAGAGAACCACATAATTTTATACCTAGAAAGAAATCTTTGATATCTTTTAATTCAACATTCTCATTCAAATGCAAGAAGTGAGGCATCCAACTTTTCCCTCAGATGATTAATCAACTTAACTATATTAGCTTGATGTCAGAACTTTAAAATTATATTTAGGGGCGCCTGGGTGGCACAGCGGTTAAGCATCTGCCTTCGGCTCAGGGCGTGATCCCGGCGTAATGGGATCGAGCCCCACATCAGGCTCCTTCTGCTAGGAGCCTGCTTCTTCCTCTCCCACTCCCCCTGCTTGTGTTCCCTCTCTCGCTGGCTGTCTCTATCTCTGTCGAATAAATAAAAAAAATCTTTTGAAAAAAAATAAAATAAAATTATATTTAAGGAACATTCTTTACCTTGCGTTATTTTTAAGAACTCTAAGAATGCTGACATTGATCCAGCTCAGCTGGGCAATAATGTATCTTACTAAACCAGAATTTCTGAAGCAATCAATTGCTGATGGCTTCTAACTCTCAACAAAATACAGCATGTTACTTATACCTCTGACAGACACAGAAAAATTCAATTGTGTTCCATCTCCACCCTGCTTTACGGAAATGTTAAGTATGGGGGGGCATTAAAACACATTACATATATTGACACACAGAAAACATATTTCGAACTCATTCTGGATTCTACACTGTATCATAAATGAAGCCACTTCCTTACAGGAAGTCTGCCTCCAACAGTGAATCCCATTTCAATGTTGAAGGAGAATATACTGAGTGTTTACTTACTAACCAGAAACATCTCACCCTCTCATCTTACAACCATCAGATACAGAAAAGTGGTGTCCATTGCTTGTAATGTTCTGAAGATGAATTTCCGACTCTTTCCAAAATAAAACTATTCTAGGATTTTAATGTAAGTAAAAGAAGTATGTCGTCAATGTCTACATAATTTATCTTCTAATTACCAACAAAGGATAAGTGAGTGGGGAGAAAGAAAGCGTGCATCAGCCACAGCTGACAAGTCCTCTGCCAACATGCAAGAGAGCGCAGGAAAACTACAGTCACAACACACAACGGGAAGGCTAAGCACGAACTGCTGCCAAATGTTGCAAGAACACACTGTGTTCTTCCAAAGCAAAATTCAATGTATCTCAGGCACTTTTTATTAAAATAAAAAACTTTGAAAATATTTCTAGGCAAAAATTTAATAAGCCTTAGAATGGTCCTCTGTCAAAAGTAAAATGCAGGGAAGGCCTTTTATCGCTAGCTCCTCGCTTTCCACTTCAGACGAGGTTCACTCACATCCACTGGGATTATAAAAATGGATAAATGCTCACTAGAAGAATTAAATGGGAAAGGTTGGCGATGTACAGCTCAATAATCCAACCATTCATTCGTCAAACATTGATTGGATGTTTGCCATCTGCCAAGCATAAGCGAGGCACTGGGTGACACGAAGACAATTTTTCACAAAGGCAGTTGACATAGTTAAAGGCGATAGGGAATTAACCTTAGGTAAAGCTAGGAAGAATGTGATGTTTGCTTTTGCCACTTCACCACCTTTGTCCCTCCTCATCCTCAACATCCTTACCCATTGCAATAACAAATGAAAGAATTCCGAGATCCAGGGAGCATTACTGTCGTTGCACTATCCCAGAGGACACTTTACTATAAGGATAGTAAGACCCATTTTTACTTCCTCTGCACAGAATAAACATAGATGAAAAAGTGCAGAGAGGCTGCCAATCTGCAGATTAACTGCTGATCCTAAGAAGCTGACTAATCACATCAAGAAAGAATAAGTTAGCCAGTGCCTGTGTCTTTACCCCAGCAAAAAAAAAACTGCTAAAATGCATGTTATTAAACTAAAAACAAAAACACAGATAGTACTACAAATCGAATGAAATGCAAATTAACAGAGAAAGCAATAAAATCAATTTTGTTTATCAGAATTCCCACCCATCATCAAGCCTCTTTTGTGAATAAAAGCAAAAGTCTAGAGCAGCAGTTTTCAAAGTGTGGTCCAAAGATCCTAGGGTCCTGAGGCCCTTTGAGCAGGTCTATGAGGGCCTCTTTTTTCCAAATACATATCTGCGTATCTGTGTAAAGGCAGATTTTCCTTATATATTTCAACCAAAATAACGTATCACAACAGATTGAACACAGAAATAAGCATGAAAATCCACTTTTATTAAGCCAAACAATGAGATTAGCAAAAATGTAAAACAAGACCACTCTTTACACTAAACCTTGTTTTGGAAAGTATAGGTAATTTTTATAAAACTGTTTAGATTAATATGTAACAGGTTTATAATTGTTATTTTTAAATGAACTAAAATTTTTTTTCATTTCTTAGTTTTATTTTCTAATACAGTAAATATCACTAAATGTAACCCACATAAACAAAAGCTCTTTAGAATCCTCAGTAACTTTTAACAGTGTAAAGAGGTCCCTGATATCAAGAAGTTTGAAAACTACTTGTCTAGAGTTTACAAAAATGAAAATAATACTACCACCCAGTGGCACAAACCAGATAGTGCAATACTTATATAAATCAGGGCTTTAGAAATTTAGTATCACATTTGCAATGGAAATCTACTTTTTAAGTCACTTTCTGAAATTCATAACAAGATTCATTCTACAGATTGACCGTGCTTTGACTTTTAAAAAATTTTACAGATTTATCCAAATTTTCATGTACCCCTTACATTAACCATGCAAATTTAACTAGTAAATACCTTGAAAACATCAGGCTAATCTTGAAAAATATTAGGCTAAAGCTAAGTAAATTTAATTAAATTGAAAATGTGATTCTGATAGTCAGTGGTACTGTAACAGCACTGCATGGTGAGAGATGGGAGCTCCACAGGTGCTGAGCACAGCGTAACGTATAGTCTTGTCCAATCATTATGTTGTACACCTGAAACTAATGTAATTGTATGTCAACTTTACTCAAAAAAGAAAGAAAAAAAGAAAATATGATTCTGTAGCAAAGAAATGTGTTCCTAATGCTTTCCAGTAACACTGACACTACCAGGGACGTAAGTGCAGGATGACAATGAATATGTAAATACAAAGATGCACAGCTACCACTGTAGAAATATATCAAGTACCCACAAATATATGGCTATTAAATAAACCACCTATAATGAATGAAAATCTAATTCCATTTAAAATAATAAATTTCTCCATCAGGCATACATTTAGTGCCAAAAAATGTACATATTACTTATCTAACATGACAGACATAAATTCTACTTTGATTCATATGTTTTTGCCTGAGAAACATGGAATTTTCTTTATAAAGCTTATTCTAAGTACCCATGATAAGAAAAAAAAAAGCCCTTACCCCAGTCCTGTTCATACAAGGCTTGGGAAAGGCACCATGATTCACTTATTGGCATGTGTGGATGCACAAAAATAAGATGTTTTGTGAGACTTAAGACTCCAAGAAAACTCTGTTACATAAATTATCAGCAACTAACAAAGCACTTAAATACACATCTGATTTTTATTATATAAATATGCATAAATCTTACATATTACTTAAATACATAAATTCCATTTAAGGGGGCCCTTCAAATGTCAAATAAATATATTCCACTGAATGTCTCTGATGTACCAGGCCTATACTACACAAATGAATAAAAAACTTATTTCCTGCACAAACACAACATGACAATAAAAAAGCAAAGAATGTTATGAGTTAATCTAAGTTTTTAAATGCAGCCAATCATATAAAACACATGACTTAGGCAGACAGGGTAAATGAAAGGGAAACAGGATTTACAAAAGATACTCTGGAAAGAACTCTGGAAACTTTCCTAATCCAAATAGAATATTTTATTCACTTTGCATAAATTGTAGGCAAGAACATTTAATGGGGGGCGGGGGACTTAACACTGTGGTGTGGGTTTTTTGTAATAGCTATATTTAAATACCTAAAACTAACTTACAAAAAAGACTAGAAGTCTATGGGTAAGAATTTATCCTGAGGAAAAATTCAAATATGGAATAAGCTGTATCACAGAGTTGTTAGAGTATTATTCATAATAGCAAAAATATAAAATAATCTAGATGATGATCAAGAGGAAAATGGTTAAGTAAGTGATGTACATGCATTCTGACACAGCCATTAAAATACGCTAGTACTTTAGCAACATGGAAAAGTACTCAGTATAATGCTAAATGGAAAAAAAAGGAGCATACAAAACTATATGTACAAAAGGATTACAATAATATAAAAATAAGGATTGGAGGAAAGACTAAATGGAAGTGTAATGAAACAACAGTGATGTGCTTTCATTTTCTCTCTGTTCCAATGCTTTTGCAATACATTATATTAATAAATGGCTACATCCACCACCTACCCCACTTAAAACATACACATGCACACACACAGAACAGCCAAAACCTAGGGCAAAATTTAGCAACATTAATATTCCGTACCAGTGCTGCACTGAGGAGATAATATTCTAGACAAGTAGTAATAATACCTAGCATCTAAAATACAGCATTATGCGCTAAAGCTGAATCACCAGACTTCTCTAAGTTTAAAATCTGATTACTTGAAGATGTGGCCATCTGTTCTTAAGTGACACCTAGAAAGGAAAACTATCAACAATGGTAGTAAAATGCTTCTAACAAATATATTTGTTTTTGGTTTTCTTTATTCACTAAAATAAATAATTTTAACAAAACAAGAATGCTATAGTGTTGTGCTTCAAAAACCATGCCCAAGAGTTCTCTAGAGAGTAGAGTAAATACTACACATGTTGATACAATGTATAATGTAAAGTGGGCATATCACCATATTCACATAGTTTCCATCTTTTATGGCAGAACTGTTCTTTTTAAAATCAGAGACATTTAGATTTTCGAGTCCTCCAACATATGGGACGCATCACAGCTCGTTTAGAAAAACTATGAGAACCAGCGCAATAGATTGTTTTCCAAGAAAAGTAGTGGGAAGTAGTGGGAAATGTACTTGAGCGGATTTTTACCTCCAGAATAGGTAAGCCAAAAAAGTAAGTTATTTGTCTACTAATAGCCACATGTCAAGAACTACTAAATATATCAGGGTTAAATTTTTACAACTGAAAATTAATTGAGAGGTTATGTTCTTTTATAATTGTTTTATGTAGACAAATTTAGTTTTAAAAATCTTTAACAACTACAAGTTTAATGACGTTAATGCTGTTAATGCTTCTTTCCCATGGCGAGCTCTTATATGTTTAGTCTTTGAATTTTAAATTCAAGAAAGAGAAAGACAATATTTCATAGAGGAGTAGAATTCTCCAAGAGCCAGATTATGTTCACAGACTATGGAAACTCTACAAAAAGACTACCTACTTTAAGCACTGAATTGGAATTTTTCTGTCAATTGGCATATGCATTTTATATTTGAATTAAACATTCTATATTTCAAGAGTTCTGTTCAGCCTTAACTAGATCATTAGATGAAATGCAGTTGTTATGCAAGGCCACTTTTCATTATAGATTTTTTTTAATGATTTTTTATTATATTATATTAGTCACCATACAGTACATCCCCGGATTCTGATGTAAAGTTCGATGCTTCATTCGTTGCGTATAACACCCAATGCACCATGCAATACGTGCCCTCCTTACTACCCATCACTGGTCTATCCCAATTCATTATAGATTTAAAAGGCAGTGTCTTCATCATAGAATGAGTCTCTTTTAACTTTGTTACAGTCCAGTAATTAGTATTACAAATATAATTCTTAAAATATCTATAAAAGCACTTAAAACTGTGTGATCCAAAGACTTTCCAAAGTTAATGTTTTTATTAAATAACTAAATCATAATTCTCTCATTTATTAATTTTTGATATTTTTATGGTACTATTAACAGAAAAGTTTCAACCTACAAGCTATGAAATATTTACAAAAATACGGTTTTATGAAAATACCATTTAAAGACAAAATTAATGTTCTGGAGAAGCAAAAGAAGGAAGGCTGTACTAACTAATGAAACTGACTAGAATGGGAGCCTGGGAAATAAATGTTTAACCTACATGTGAATTAACTGTGTATTTTGTCTACCTTTTTTTTTTATATAGTCATTTTTTATTATGTTATGTTAGTCACCATACAGTATATCCTTAGTTTCTGATGTAGTGTTCCATGATTGTCACTCACCTTTTTCAACTTGATATTGGGTCATGGATTGCTACCTCCCTACAAGATACACTACAATTTTAAAAGAAAACTTAATCCCCCAAACAACACTATTTTCTCTTGACTGGCTACATTAGTCAACAAAAGCAGCCCTAAAAATGGAAAAGCTTGATGTGAGAAGCTGAGACGATGCATTAGGTCTTCTATTCACTGAAAGCAAACCTATTTAACAATGTCTCACACCTCTCAAACTGCTTCAGGTTAATTCCTCAGAGATTATATTCTGAGAGTTGCTGTCAATTAATGTTCTCCTGAGGGAGATTTTCTTGGGGTTACTGGGAACAAATTCATTAACTAAATTCCCCAACCACTTATTAATAAAACAACTGCAAAGAGATTTTATGAGCACATTTGGTATCAACCAACTAGCTCTCTCTTCCAGATCCATTTCCCATCTTAAACCTTACAATCTGGTTTCTAAAATCATTTCTCAAACTGCATCCTGGGAATGAAATCCTCACCAAAGTCGAAGGTCACTTCTGGAAATGCCTCTTATATTCCCCCCAAAGCATAACTACCCACAATTCCTATGACTTCTTGGGTAACCTTTTTCCCCCTCATTTATTTCTCTCTGCCAAATTCAAGATCTCTATGGTTAAGAGCACAGACTCGGGACTCAAAATGCCTGGACTGAAGTCCTGACTATACACTTACTCTGTGCATGAACGTAGGCAAACTACTTAACTTCCACATTCTTGGGTTTTCCTATCTGTAATAACAGTACCTATTTCAAGAAACTGAGAGGATTAAATAAGTAAACACGCAAGTGAATACAAGTAAAGCATTTATAACAGAGCCTTGCATAAAACGCTACAAGCTGGCCCTTAGTCGTAGCGGCAGCGGCGGAGTGTACACGCTCATAGGTACCAGCAGCTGCAGCCGCTATCTCTGTAACACTTAATCTTCTGGAGAAATCAGCTGCTCCTACAGATTTAATCACAGGCTTCAACCTTAGGTTACCAACTCTTAAAAAATGCTCTAGCTTCTTTTCCAAATTCTTATAAGACAATTTCATTTGGAAAGCTCGTGATTGACAAAATTCAAAGTATCTAAGCAAACTCATCACTTCACTCCATTCCCCAACTTCCCCATTTAGATTTCCTGTTCTGACTTCTATTCATTAGTCTCTTAAGCTTAAAACCTTGGAGTCATCTTAGATTTCTACTATTCTTCTGCCCCTGCAAGTTGATCAGACACCAAATTCTGCAGATTCTACTCTTCCTCTCTTTCCTGGATTCATCCCAGCCAAGGTGTCCAGAGCTCTCAGTCCCTCGTGCCCAGATTTCTGCCTTTGCTTTTAGGTCTGACTTTCCACTTCATTTCTTGTCTACATAAAACACTAGCTTCCGTCACATTATGCTTTCCTATTACTGGTTTCCTGTTGCCTTGTACACCAAAATCTAAGCTCAATTGCTCACCTTTTAAGATTTTAACAGTCAGTTCTTTCAGATCCAACTTTATTTCCCACTTGAGCAAGAACTGTTAGCAGCTGATTCATACATCCACTGCAGTCACTGTGCCTGCAAAGACCTTGTAGTAACTGGAATATGTGTTGCCCCCACCTCTTTGGTTAGATCCCATTCTATTCATTCCTCGAGGCCCAACTCAAAACTCACACCCTCACTAACCTGAAATGCTCATTCACTCTGCTCTCTCCTCTCTTTCCTGGCATTACTCAGTATCATACCTTGTGGAATACTATGTTGGTCTCCACACTTTCATAGCCTAGCATTTATTTTGAAAACACAATGCTGTTACGTTAAAAGGCTTATCTTATACTTTCTTTACACTCTACCTTATAATTGTTGTTTACCCTTTTGTTTACCCTGAAGCATCTATCTATAAGGTAGCATTTATTTAATATATACTATGCTATGTCTACTTGGACAGTTCCAAAATCGTAAACCTGAATTTTGATACTCCAAGGCAGTAGTCAGCAAACGTTTCTATAAAGGGCCAAATGGTAAATATTTTTCGCTTTGCAGGCTACGTATGGTATCTGTCACATATTCTTCTTCTTTTTGTCAACTACATAAAAATGTAAAAAACATTCTAAGCTTGAGAGTCCTACACATAGGCCATGCACGGGCTGAATTTACCCATAGGCCGTAGTTTACCAGCCCCTGCACCCGCTAAGGAACAGTTCAGCATCTTACACAGAATCTCTGTATCAGTATCAATATTTAACTAATTTTTCTAAATGTTGGTTGGTCAGTACTTTACATGACTTTTGAGTTCTAACATAAAACAAATAATCCCTGAGTTCTTACCAGCTCTTTCAGACTTTTCTTTCTGTTCCCGTAACTCCTCTCCCTGGGTAGTCATCTGTTTGATGCGACTACGGAGTTGAGCAATTTCTTCTTCTTTCATTTCCAGGGTTTCATGCATCTGACGTTTTGTCTCTGCTATTACCATTCCCTAAACGGAAGTGCAGACACTAAAGCATTTGAATAACAAAACTGCATCATCAACAGCACATATCAAACTTACTTAAAAGGCAGAAAACAGTATTTCTTACTAAGTACAGTGTAAGAATTATTTTAGCATTTCACAAACTGAAGTCTGTGTTCTGCACTCTATACTACACAACAGAGTATCACAATTCTGGTTCCTTGGCAGATCAGGATTATTTGTTACTATAAAAAATTATTTTAAAGGAAGTTTAGTCTTTTGAGTATTAAAAGATTTACTTTATAATCTTTCTATAAATGTTTGCTATAATTTTCCCTATCTTAGTAAACAGTTTATAATGAACAAAATATAGCCTTTTGGACTTGGCTCAGGGCCACCATGAACTATGCTATTGATCTGTGCTGGAACATGGGGAGAGCCTCAGAGGCTACTGAGGGTGGAAGTTTACTTCTGCCACGAAGATGGGCCAAGACTGTGGTACAGATCTACCTGCTTTTTCTCGTTTCTCTTGTGACAGTCTCTGGTCCCACCGCCACTCCTCACTACTGTCAGTAAGGCACCCCCACTCCTCCAATTTGCTGACTGCTATTGTCTTCCCACTCTCTGGACAAGCTACTCATAAAATGAAGGTCACTAGGGGGAAAAGGAATCAAATATTTTTTCCTGAATCAGTCATTTGCAACTAACAAAAAATAGGGTGGTTCTTGGGGCGCCTGGGTGGCACAGCGGTTAAGCGTCTGCCTTCACGCTCAGGGCGTGATCCCGGCGTTCTGGGATCGAGCCCCACATCAGGCTCCTCCGCTATGAGCCTGCTTCTTCCTCTCCCACTCCCCCTGCTTGTGTTCCCTCTCTCGCTGGCTGTCTCTATCTCTGTCAAATAAATAAAAATAACATCTTTAAAAAAAAAAATAGGGTGGTTCAACTTGTCTCTTGAAAAATAAGATTTTGTGACAGCTATTTTATGGTCTTAAGAAGATTATTACTTTACTTGCAGGGATTGTCAAACCTTGGTTTAGGGTATGACTCTTCCAGATGGCCCATATTAATGGAAAGATAAAAACCAGGTAAGTGGGGATTACACAAAATTTCAAAACAAGATCGCTGGTCTTCAGTTTCATCAAAAAGCAAATCACAATGGAGAAAAAGAGACACGGAGAGAGAGAGGCAATGGAACCTATAGATTAAAAAAAGTCTTAAGAGTCATATCAACTAATTCCAATGAAAGAAACGTACTTAGATCTTGATTCATAAAAATGGAAAAAAGTATGAGACAAAAGGCAAATCTGAAACTGACTAGATAGCTGATGGTACTAAGGAATTATTAAATTTTTAGATGTGATCATGATAATGTAGTTACATTTTTATAAAAATAAAAGGAGTCCTTTATTTTAAAACTACATCAAAATACTTATGTAAGAAATTATGAGATTTCTTGGATTTGCTCTACAACAAAGTAAATTCTGGGTTGAAGATAATAAGGGCTGGGCACGTACGGATAAAACATTAGCCCTGAGATGTTAACTTTGAAGCTGGGTGGTGGGGTCACTTTTTTTAAGCAGGCCTTCATGAAGTGTGAGGAGTAGAATCTAGCAAAATGACATCATAGAATGAAAAGATGCTAATACACTTCAAAAGCAGAACAGCTCTAACATGTTCTTCATTGCATAGCCACTTAAAATACTATAGCTGTAAAGTAGCAATTTATCTGAGAGATTAACCTGTTTCCGTTGAAGACAATACTTAATATTATTCACATTTAGTAATGCCTTAACTATAAAAAATTCAACTTTTCTCTTTAAAGTAGTTAGGTACTGTAAACAGATTTCTTCTGCAACAGTTATTCTAATCTATAAATCAAAATGCTGTCTGGGATCAAAAAATCACAGAGAATCAGCTTCACATGATACACAACTAATGCTAATCATTACTTAAATTTCAAAATTACAACAAAAAGATTTTTCATGGAAGCAGCTATAGTAACTTTGGAAAGTAATAAGCCTAAATGCTTCTAACTGCTTCCAAAAGGGAATCCTAGGGCCCCCTGACAAATTTTAGTATCATAAGGTTTATTGGTTTACCTTATCTTGTTCAAGCTGTTCAATTAAGTTCTTTGCATCACGCAACTGAGTGATAAGTTTAGTCTTCTCAGCCATATGAAGCTCCTAAAAAAATTTTAAAAATTCATTTCCATCTCTAATAAAGCTTCTCCTCATATGAGAACTCTAAACATTTTATCTAATTTGGCTATTTCTCTGTCCAGTAAGAGGAAAGTATACAGGACATATGAAAAGGATGGTGCAAGTGCTATGAAGCCCAGGGCACTTGGGAGTCGTCTCCATGCTGTCTATGGAGGAAGGGGAAGGCTCTACAGAGGAGGGAAGTGAAGGCCACGCTGGGACCTATGGATCTAGCTTTACAGGGTTCCAGAAACCAAACCCATTTGCTCTTTTACCTTCATCTTTTCTAGCTCTTGAAGCCTTTCATCTAGTTGTTCTTGCAGGGCTTCTTTTTCACTGGTTAACAGCGCACACTGCTCCTTATGTGACTGAATTGTCTCCTTACAACGCTGCAGGAGATTCTCTTGCCGCTTAACTCTCTGCTGAAGTACCTCCAGTGTTTTAGCAGAAGCTCCATCTACCACTATCAACAATAAAGCAGCACAGGCAAGGCTGGTCAGTAAGGAACAGAAGGCTCTCTGGGAACAGTTATCTGTTAGCACACAGGGATGTATTCTCACCCCAGTACTCGACTATCCTCTGAGTCAGACGGAGAAGGGAGGGGTACCCTTCCCAACCTCGACTCTCACTCACTATCTGTATCATCTGCCTCCGAGGACACTGAGGAGCACGGTCACCTCCCTATGATTCAGCCCTACCCCAAATGGCACACTCAGTAGTCAACTAACATTAACTGAATTCACCCTCCTTAAAAGACAGTTTGATGACCATCTTTTGTTATTCAAAAGTGCCCTCTGCGTCCTGGCTCCCATCCCAAAAGGATGAACGAAGAATTTTTTCCAATGCATTCTAATCTGTCCCTGAGAAGAGTTCTGGTTAAATACATTCCTCCAAACACGTATGAGTTAAGTTTTCATACCCTAAGGGAATTTCAGGACCCTTTATAGCCTGGTTGCCGCTCAGCATCTGGCTCTGGCTGGACTAAAAGTTTATTATAACTATCTCTGAGAGAAAGAGCCAGTAAATAAAAAGTGGGAATTTTACTGAATATGTACCTTAAAACCTCAAAGAGTATGGAGGGCTATAACTGGATTTTGAGACAAAATTTAACTATTCCTTTCTAATTAGAAAGCAAATAATAGAACAAACACAGATATCTTTGAATGTAGAAGTACATAAGCAATATTACTTAAAAACTGAAATAGCCAGGGGCGCCTGGGTGGCTAAGTCATTAAGTGTCTGCCTTCGGCTCAGGCCATGATCCCAGGGTCCTGTGATCTGGCCCCGCATCAAGCCCCACATCAGGCTACCTGCTCAGTGGGAAGCCTGCTTCTCCCTCTCCCACTACCCCTGCTTGTGTTCCCTCTCTCTCTGTCTGCCAAATAAATAAAAATCTTAAAAAAAAAAACAAAAACTGAAATAGCCAAACAATGAAAATAGCAAATTCATTAATCTTAAACAGAACTGACCTGTTTATATGAAATCTAGCTACTGTTATCAATACAGTAGTGTAATATAATGAATTTTAGTATATGTGCTACTGAAGAGAACACTAGAATCAATTTTAATTACAACGTGGTGTCACTCACAGACTTTCAAGTATTAAAACACTTCGCTTTGTTCTCCTGAAGAACAACAACAAGCAAAGACACAAAGCAACAAAAACTCTTGCAGCATCCTCCTGGGGGGCTTCTACCTCAGCCCACATCATGCCCTGGAAACGGTCAACATCCTCCTTTAGTTTTTAAATTCACCTTTGGACAAGATGAAGCTTACCAACTGGCTCTATATCACTGTCTGTGTTCTCTTTAGAGACACCTTCAGCCTGTGGTTCCATCTGAGGGAATGGTTTCGGTAAATCAACATGCATCGGGCCATTTCGTAACCGCTGTTTCAGCAGAGAAACCTAAAAAAGAAATGTGCCTTAGAGGAAAAAATGAGGGGCGCCTGGGTGGCTCAGTTGGTTAAGTGTCTGACTCTTCGTTTCAGCACAGGACATCATCTCAGGGTTGTGAGACTAAACCCTGCTTCTGGCTCTGTGCTGGGCATGGAGACTGCTTAAAAGTATCCTCCTCCGTGCGAACCCCCTCCCCCCAATTCTCAGACACTCGCTCTCTGTCTAAAAAAAAAAAAGAGAGAGAGAGAAACTATAGTTTCTTAAAGTAGTACTTTCTTTAAAACACAGAGGGGACAGAGTAAAAGATACTCTTGTTCACTATAGTGGGAGGAAAAATCAAAATAAAATGTTTACTCCCAACACAGTTGATTTTTATATTTGTTATTTTCAATGATATCATAGTTAGCCAAAAGACACATTAAAAAATTATACTGATGGGGCGCCTGGGTGGCACAGCGGTTAAGCATCTGCCTTCGGCTCAGGGCGTGATCCCAGCGTTATGGGATCGAGCCCCACATCAGGCTCCTCTGCTATGAGCCTGCTTCTTTCTCTCCCACTCCCCCTGCTTGTGTTCCCTCTCTCTCTGGCTGTCTCTATCTCTGTCGAATAAATAAATAAAATCTTTAAAAAAAAAAAATTATACTGAAAAATAACTAAGGAAAAGCAAGAGTTTCAAAAATAGGGCCATTTTGTAACATCTGGAACCTATGAGATATTCCATCAAAACTCCTTTAATTCTTCTTTATCTAAAAATTCCACTCTTTTAATCTTTTACCTGAGTCTGGAGAACACTGATATGCTGATCTTTTTCCTCTAAAGATGCATCAAACTCCTCCTGGAGATGTTTTTTTGCTTGCTGATCCATTTGGAGCTCCTAAAACATAAAAGGTTTTATAAGCAGTTTTCAGTAAAAAATAAAAAAATACAAATTTGAAGTTTTCAAAGTTTAAAAAACATGATCAATTCGGATTTGCATTTTTCTTAAGATGAGGTATTAGCACCATAATTAGAGAAGAATCAGCAAGTAAAACATTAGTATTTATCCCAGCGGATAATTTAGTTCCTTAAAAAATGAGATCCAAGAAAAGAATGTATTTTTAGAGCTGTAATGACTGCTCTCTAATGATAATGTGGAGAGGATAAAACAATTAATTAAGATAAAAAAAACTTTATCCTATTTTTAAGACATCTTACTACGTGATACCTTATATGCACTTGATCTAAAACTACATTGTTTTATATCAGATAGCCATAGCCAATAGAACCCTCCTCCTCCCAATACACAAAAGCAGTCAATAGTCAAAGTTAGAAGATTGCTCATCTGTAAAATGAAAATGCTGAACTAGTTGATCACCAAACAGAAAAATTTGAAGTTCCTGAAATTATTTAGAATGCTACTTTCTTTAGGTCATTAATGAGCCTTCCTCACTAAATCCAATAATCTTTAACTTTCTATTACACTAGTCACCAATAATTTCCTCCTCAGTTGAGGTATGGTTCTCTGCGGCTTCAGGCTCCTGTCTACACCCCTACCTCTTAACTTCCTCTACCTGCCTCACGGACTCTATGGGCATCTATCCTCCTGGACTCAGTTCTGTGTTCTCGGTGCTTCTTCCTTACACTTACTCCATTAGAATCCTAGAGAATAACACCTGGAACATATGAAATATCCCATCAAAACCCCTCTATTTTTCTAGGATTCCTACTTTTCTAATTTCCTGAGCTCAAAATACTCAAAGTCACATTTTTCCTAACTTTGTTGATCCCTGCCTATAAACAAATTCTTTTATTGCTTTCTCTACAATGTTTAAGTCCTATCTTTTCCACATCCATAACCATAGTCCAGATCTTTTATAATTTCAATGACTAATTTCCTTTGGCAGCCTTAGAAGGCTTTTAATGCATATGATTTGCAAGGTCTCTCTAGAGAGAGAATTCTTACCTCAAGTCTTCCTCTGATTTAATCTATCCCTTATACATTTGCTAGAAAATTTTCCTCAAACTATTTTTTTTTAACCATTTTATTTATTTATTTGACAGAGATAGAGACAGCCAGCGAGAGAGGGAACACAAGTAGGGGGAGTGGGAGAGGAAGAAGCAGGCTCCTAGCGGAGAAGCCTGATGTGGGGCTTGATCCCATAACGCCGGGACCACGCCCTGAGCTGAAGGCAGCCGCTTAACCGCTGTGCCATNGGGGAGTGGGAGAGGAAGAAGCAGGCTCCTAGCGGAGAAGCCTGATGTGGGGCTTGATCCCATAACGCCGGGGCCACGCCCTGAGCTGAAGGCAGACGCTTAACCGCTGTGCCACCCAGGCGCCCCTCAAACAATATTTTAAAACAAGCAACGCCCTCCTTTTGCATTGTTTCAAATTTACTAACTCTCAAAACACTGAAGCACTAACTGTCCTCTATACTCCCCCACACCTACACTGCCCCAAGATCCCATCTGCCCTGTTCCTCTCACTAAAGACTCCGGGCTTGACTCCTCCCACAGCAGTATCTCCAAATGCCAGTCTTTGAATCAGGACAGGTCCAGAATGAAGTTTTCACTGATCCATGGTGAAATAACAAACAGAAAGCCAACAGAGAGAGTTTTTCTTTCATTTAAACAACTGTCCTGTCCTCTACTCTGAGAATATGTCCTTCTAATCTTTTTTGTTATTAAAAAAAATCTTTCAGAGCACCTACCCAACTCAGAAAAGCATGTGACTCTTGATTCCAGGGTCCTGAGATGGGTGTAGAAATTACTTAAAATTTTTTTAAAAACCCAAAAAACAAAAAACTTTCTTTCATGAAATAATGACAATAAAAGAATTTGGTTTCTTCTTCTCAATGTCCTTACTTGAAAAAATAAAAGTTTGCAAGTTCTGGGGCATCTATTGTGGCTCAGCTGGTTGAGCGTCAGACTCTTGGTTTCAGTTCAGTTCAGTGGGGAGTCTGCTTGAGATTCTCTCTCTCTCCCCTTCTGCCTCTGCCCCTCCCCATGTGTGCATGTGCTCTCTCGCTCTCTCGGGCTCTCTCTCAAATAAATAAATAAATCTTTAAAAGAAAGTTTGCAGGTCTATGACAATTCTCCTTTCTCCCATATCTGGAAGGAACTGGAAGGTAGTTTTTCAGTCCATGAAATCCAAAAGTCTGGAAAGCACTGTCCTCCATGACTTTGCAAAAGCCAATTCTTTAGTATGAAACAGCTGCACATCTCCTAAAATTCATTTCTTCCAAATAATTTTCTACATCCTACCATATAAGACTCTGTTACATGCTATCCCTAATAGCCAACAAAAATCCCTCAATTTATATGCTAGTTTTCAGGTTTTAAATGTTTTTACTTCCCCATGTAGATAAGAAGTCCTTGGATACATAGCAACATCTTTTAATCATAACTTCTTCTCCCTTCCCCTGCTACCTTACCCTATTCTACCAATAAGCACTCCATAAACAGTAAAGACTACTATTACATAGGAACTTAAGACTGTCTACTTATGTCCCAACTACAGTCCAGAGGCTGGCTAGCCAACTGTCCAACACTCCATGATAGGGATGTCACTAGCTCTAGAACAGGACCCTACTATCTAGAGTCATTTCCTACTCCAACAATTTCTTCTGATTAGATCTTAAGTGTATATCTATCCTATTTGAACTTTTTAGCACAATAATAATAAATGGCTACGTAATATTACTAAATATAACAACAAATTCAATAATGTTCCTTTTCTTGGCCATTCACTGTTTCCAAATTTTGGAAACCCTGGAATTAACATGTTTATGCATATGATTTGCAAGGTCTTTCTGATTATATCCTTAGAGAAAAATCCTGATACGTTGAATGTATCAAATACATTAACTGTTTAACTATTTTTTATCTCAGCCCTATGCTACCCATTATGTTTGGATGTGTTTCAAGCTGCAAAAAATGAACGCTCCCACCCTGAAGTTAGCTTTGAGATCAGCAGTTGCTTGTAACGAGCTGCATCTGGGTGAGCCTAGAAAAAGAACATACCATGCACAGACAGAAGGACAGAGAAAGGAGGAAATATCTAAGACGATGTCTACATTTATTCCCCATTTAACTGGCCTTAAAACAAAATCAGAGAGCCCTATCCACTTAGATGAGCTCATAATTTTCATAGCTTCTCACAGTATGATATTCCTATTTAATATCTGTTGATGCTATAAGATTCAAAATCAGGCAAAGAAAATTACAGGGTATCTGTTGGATATGTTTTTGCTTACCTTTTTACTTCTTTATGTGATTCATCAACAGATATCTAATACGCTAGAAATTGACATAAGACATAATATTTGCTTATACAGAACTGTTGTTCTGTTTTGTCCTCCAAAAAATATTAGGAGAGATGTTCATGGATTCTACTCAGCATATACTCATCACAACATGAGGAAGATATAAAATATACTAAGGACTATTTTCTGGGGGGGGAAAAATTTTTTTTACTGCCCACAGTATTTGTTAGTTGTTTACTTACAAAGGGAAACTATTCCATAACCCAATATTCTTGTTTTATAGTTCAGAAACACAGGAGAGTGACAAACTTCCATGGAACTCAACCCAAAGAAATTCTTTACATTCCAAAATTATTCTACGCCCTGAGAGATACCAGCCTTCTTCATCTCCTCAAACTCTTTCACAGAATCATAATTTCTGCAGAAATCTCCATATGCCTTCTTTCTTGGTTTGGCCACAGCAAACTTATAGAAAGCTGTAACTCCTGGGGATACAGTGAATGCTCCAACAATATGAAATCGCAGACATTTGACCAGAAGGCCTCCTCGCATCTGAGGTTTCAACAAAGCACTGGAATTCATGGTAGTTACTCTCCTCAACACCAACCTCAACCTGACATCTTTCCTGATACCTTGAATATCTTGATGTAACAAAATAAGGAAGATTATACTGTTTTGCCCAGTCTAAATCAATAAAGTACTAATGAAATGGTATGTAACTTCTATTCAGACTTTAACTGCAAATAAATAAAACATTTTATGACTTACAGCACTCTGAATGTTTAATTAAATACTAATCATAATTTTATGGGTTATACTATTTAGTTGAAGGAAATTTTTCTCTTTGTGAACAAAATTTTAAATATCCAGACTCTCACTTATCTACCTAGTATTTACATGTAAGTTACTAAATAAATCTCTCTTCATGTAACTGCAACCAGGATTATGATTCAGAAATATATCTTAGCTTCTATAAAAACAGGACAGATACATCAAACAGCAATTTACTATATGGGCTCTAGGCCCCTTATTTCTCCTCCTTTCCCTTATTAGCTGTCTCCTGGACATTTTGTTGATTATAGTCTTGACTAAAGGCAGTGTGGTAGGCAGAATATGGCCCCAAAGATTCCAAGTCCTAATCCCCAAAACTGGAACATATTAGGAGAATTTGCAGATGTGATCAAATTAAGAGCCTTGAAATAAGGAGATTATCCTGGATTATCTGGGTGGGCCCAATCTAATCACATGGGTCCTTAAAATCAGAACCTTTCCCAACTGAGTTCAAAGAGAAGGGAAGGAGTGATTATGGTAGAATGGGCAGAGATGCAACACTGATAGTTCTGAAGATGGAAGAAAGAGGCTATGCATCAGAGGACGTTACAGCCTCTAGAAGCCAGAAATGGCAAAGACAGATTGTTCCCTTGAACCTCCAATAAAGAACAGCCCAACTGACACCTTAATTTTAGTCTGGTAAGACTTGTGTAAAATTTCTGACATTTGTGCTGTTTTAAGCCATTAAGTTTGCAGTGATTTGCAGCAGCAGCAATAGAAAACTAATACAAGAAGGCAGATGATAAAAAAAGAACTAAAACTTGTCAATCTGTGGCTCTGACAAGTATTTCCTAAGAGGGTTTTCACAAGGGTTAAAAATGAAAGAATACTTATGTAATGGCTTAAGGTCTAATAGTATAGATATGGAAGAAGATTTCTGAATGGTAGAAGAACGGAAATAGTATATAAAACTTTATTTAACTAATCTCAGTAACCATAACTAATGGTGATAGTATTGTTACTCGGAGAGTGTTGTATTTATAAGGCTGGAATAAGGCAAATGGGTCTTCTAATTTATCATCAGGTTCTTCAACAGATGAGCTGTAAGGAAAAGGGATGCAGGGAGCATGTATAGATTTAAGGAGACTTAAAAGATGTATCAAAACAATTTTTACACGGGCAAGATTATAGTACCTAGAGGTGCACATTTCGGTAATAAAACCTTAAAGAGACACAAGGAAGTACAACAAAAGTCAGTAGTTATTTTTGAAGAAACGGAGGGGCTATGACTGGTTTGGGAAACACAGAAGGGCTCTCAGGGTGACTGGCAACGTTCTATTTCTTGACCTTGGTGATGGTTACAATAGTGCTCACCATACACATATAAGCTGTATATTTTTATGCATGATTTTCTATATTTGTTATACTTGACAATTAAAATATTTTTACAATTAAAAGGTTTCAGAATGTTTAAGTGATATAGCAGTGACATAGAATCCTACCCTCTAGCCAATATAAACCAATAATCTCCATCCTTCTTAAGACAGGACAGGAGCAAAAATGAGTCAAGTATGATTCCAAATGATAAATATTTGCCTGGACTCTAATATTTCACTGTAAAAATTACCCCCCAAAATTACAATGAACATAACTTTTATTTAATTTTATCAAGATTATTGGTTAGGAAAAATGAAAAGAGGCTTCAAATACCTAATAGAAGAGACAGGTTAGCCTTGGAAGTTGCCACTGACTGTCAAGCTGGCAAATGATATTCTGTTGCTAAATAAGGCATTCTTATGTCATAAATTCCACCAGCATATATCTTAGGAAACCACACAAATAAAAACTGTAAGAATTGATCTCTGGTGTTAGGGGTTGGGCTGGTTGGTTTTTACTATAGCTAACGAAGTGTATATGAAACTATCCCAACAAGTACAAGAGTTCTGATAAATATGAGAGATTTAATTCTCAAAGAATTAATCACTTACAACTTACCTCTCTTAACTCTCCAATTCTCCGAAGTGCTTTATCCTGACTCTGACTTAATATACCCTTTAATTTTAAAAAGAAAAAAAAAAGCTGGTTCAAACAACTGCATAACATAGTAATGAAAAGCAAGTAAAAAAGAGCATAAGTCGTTGAACTTTATCTTCAACATCCTTTACACTAGGACTATGTGACCACAGTTCTCTACTGCCACTTGGTGGTAGAATCACATACATCTAGAAATAAAAATCCAGAGACAATTCAGAGACACAAGCGAGGCACCCCCAAACAGTAGGAATTAGATGAACTTTTGAGTATGAATTTATGGAGTATTAATAATACAATGGATTAAATCAGAGCTACCCTCTATTTCAAAAGACCTTATGTTTAAGAAAACATTGTCAAACAAACTAAAAACTCTATTTGTAATAACCTAATTTTCACACTTGTTATGGACAATGAGAACACTGAATCAGCAATAAATAACAGATGTTACCATTCTGAACTGATTATACTCCAGACCAAAGCCAGGAAATTTAATGTTGTACTTAATGGAGATTATTTACGGTAGGTTAAATAGTTTAAGAAAATGTATATGGGGAAATTAATTTTACCAAAACTCACTTTACAAATAACTTTGGCTATGTAATTAGTGTCTTCAGATGGAACAAAATGCTAAACTGTTTTAAATAACTTTTAATGTAAAAAATAAGACTATATTTTTTGTGCATGATTTTCTATATATTTTACCATTAAAAGATTTAAAAATGTTTATGATAAGTGATTCAACAGAGATACAGAATGCTATCCCCTAACAAAAAAAAAAGAATATAATTCTCCATCCTTCTCAAGACATGATTCTAAGTGATTCTAAGTATCTAAAGTATGATTCTAAATGATAAATATTTATNTTAAAAAAAAAAAAAAAAAAAAAAAAAAAAAAAAAAACAACACTGATGGCACTGTTTGAAGTGGAGTGATACTTCCCCTTAGCTCTGACCTGTGAATTATCACCTGGGATACCTGGTGGGAAATGTTTAGCCACAGAACAAGGCGACACAGTGGGGCCGAGGTGGGTCACCCAGAAGAGCTTAATGGCTTCCCCTCTCTCTACATACTTCACCAAGAGCTTTACAAGCAGCAGCCTCAGGAAAAAAGAGAGAGGATGCTTGTGTTCAAACCCTGGTAGAATGATAAGGAACAGAGATGTCTGCAGGTATTTCAAAAACAGAAGGGAAAGCTTAGAAGGTTGTGTATCTCTACCACTAAAACAAAGATGCAACCTGCAGACAGAGACACCAGAAAGCATGTTTGAAAGAGGCCAACATGCCTTAAATCCAAACATCTTAAACACTGCAGGGATCCAAACTCAAAAAAGCTCATCCCTACCAGAAGTAAAATCTGTGGAATTTTTCACTCTCTCTCTTTATTAAAACCCCCAGTAGTAAAATAGGTTAAATACGTGGATCACATGGAGAATTATTAAAACTGAGGGTCAGAACTATCTTACTATAAAGACTCTAATTTTTAAATTATGTATGACTCAATATCACAGCCCAGATATCACTTACTTGTAACTTTTTCTTCTCTCTCTGAAGAGTCTGATAAGCTATAAAAACCTAAAATAAAGACAAGGTCACCAATAACATCAGTCATTCCTAAATATTCTAAACGCTGCTAAAATATCTTTACAAAAGTCAAAAAATACACAAATCAGAAGAATCCTTTTACAGATAACTCAACCTAGTTAGATGCATATACAGTCAAAACAAACATAAGAAATATGTTTCTGAAAAGTAAAATGTAACTTGACTATAAATAAAGAAATTAAATCTGTACTTGATTTCATCTCAGACACATACACCTTTAAATTTCACTACTTAGGGGGCGTGGGGTGGCTCAGTCAGTTGAGCGTCCGACTCTTGGTTTCAGCTCAGGTCACGATCTCAGGGTCATGGAACTGAGCCCCACATTAGGCTCCGTGCCCAGCAGGGAGTCTGCTTGAAAGTCTCTCTCTCCCCCCTCTCCTTTTGCCCCTCCCCCCTCTCAGGCACGCTCTCTCTCTCTCCCCCTCTCCCTTTCAAATAAATAAATTAATCTTTAAATTTCAGTACTTAATCATGAATGGGGTAGGGATTAAAGCCAACTTGCCTAAAGGTAAACTGTAATCACAGACCAGTACCACCACCAACAGCATCCCCTAGGAGCTTGTTAGGAGGAGAAATTTTGGGGTCCCACCCAAACTAAGTGAATGAGACTGGGGGAGCAGGGACGGGATATGTGTTTATTTAGCAAGCTCATCAGGTGATTCTTACTTTGGGCTATTATAAACCATGTAATTCATTTCTAAAAGTCTCTGATTATAGGAACTGTGACTATGGCTGGGTAAAAATCTGAACCAAAGGAGCTTATAACCAAAAAATGAAAACTGGTAATTTTGGTCCTAAAAAGATGATTAAACATTTAACCTAATTAAATAGGATATTAGAACATTCTAGCACAACCTGATGAAGTATGGATTAACAAATCTTTTAAACCTATTAATTAGCATTATTCATCTGAAAAATAAGCACATGGCTCCACTGAATTATTTGGACCCTACTTCAGAAATACAAGAGGAATCTGAAGACATAGGCTACAGCTTTAGGAGGAAGTACTCTGCTATTCTGAGCCTTGCCATTTCCCTTGGAAGGTTGCTGTGTGCCCCCAAATATATCTGCTGATGTCTTAAGTTGAGAGGCAGCAGCAAGGGAAGGTGAGTCCAGCAATCAAGAAGAAAAAAAAATTCTGCCAAAGACCATGTTCATCCTCCTCTTATCACCTTAAGATGGGTATTCTTATTATCGGATAGGAAAATGGTACTCAAAAAGCAGGGAGTAGGACAGGTGGAAGAGCAACCCAACAATTAGGTGTCACTTATAGCAGCACTATTTTATCCTGGTTCCCTATAGTGGCAGGGAAAGACAGAGACAAAGACCACGTGCTCTTTTCATCCCTAATAAGCTGCGTGACTCGACTTGGGGTGGCACAGAAGAGTGAAAACCACCAGAAAGACCTAAAATCAAATCCACGGTCTGTCAATTGCTACCTGTGTGACTTTAAGCACATTACTTAATCTCTGTGATTAAGTCTCCAGGAGTTTCTAATCCCTATTCTACAAAACAGAGCTAATGAATATCTACATCACAGAGACGGTGTAAAATTCAAGGGCACTATAAACATAAAATGCAGTGTCTTGCATACTTAAATACTAATTATACTGCTGCCCCAGCTTCAAATTTAGAAGCCATGGGTAAGTCAACAATGACAACAAATTCAGGACCATTATTAACTTGGACAGAAATAAAAAATAAATGGGGCACCTGGATGGCTCAGTTGGTTAAGGGTCTAACTCCCGATTTTGGCTCAGGTCATGATCTCAGGGTCACGAGATCAAGCCCCGCTTCAGGCTCTGTGCTCAGCAGGGAGTCTGCTTGAGATTCTCCCCCTCTCCCTCTGCACCCCCCCCCACCGCTCTCTTGCTCTCAAATAAATAAATCTTTTTTAAAAACTAAATTTAAAGGAGGGGTGCCTGGGTGGCTCAGTCATTAAGTGCCTGCCTTCGGCCCAGGGTGTGATCCTGGCGTTCTGAGATCAAGCCCCACATCAGGCTCCTCCACTGGGAGCCTGCTTCTTCCTCTCCCACTCCCCCTGCTGTGTTCCCTCTCTCGCTGGCTGTCTCTCTCTCTGTTAAATAAATAAATAAAATCTTTAATAAATAAATAAATAATAAATTTAAAGGAAAAAGTTGCCTGATTCCACAAATACCTCATGAAATAGATGGCTTTAATGCTCTGTTTGCATCTCTAGATTCCAGCCAGCTGATATATTTTAGCCTAATATCTCCCTTCTATTTTGTCAGTACTTCATAGTTTTAAAAAGATATTTTGTTTCATCTAGGGGTTTCTGTTGTTATTTTTGGCTGCAGGGTAAAACTACCCATACTGTAGCCATAACTGGAAATAGAAGTTATGGCTAACTTCATATACAGACCTTGAACTTCATTATTCATTAATTAAAGTTAACTACAATGCTGAGTTACAAATTTTTAAGACAATAAAACATCATGCATTGTCTTAAAAAAAATCCAAGGGCAACTCCCTCCAGAAAGGCTTTCCTGAAGATGATTTATTTTAACTACACAGGGCAACTAACACAATTCATCCTGAAGGGAAGAATAGAAAAGAGAGATGAGACAGGACTACTTCCTCTCTTAGACCACACAGACAGAGTCATCCTTAAGGGGTTTAGCAGCTAAAGATTCATTTGACGCAAAGTTTAAATGTAGGTATAATGAGAGTGAACCAAATGTGTCAGAAAATCAGACTACTTGGGGCGCCTGAGTGGCGCAGTCATTAAGCGTCTGCTTTCGGCTCAGGGCGTGATCCCAGCATTATGGGAGGGAGCCCCACATCAGGCTCCTCCGCTGGAAGCCTGCTTCTTCCTCTCCCACTCCCCCTGCATGTGTTCCCTATCTGACTGGCTGTCTCTCTCTGTCAAATAAATAAATAAAATCTTAAAAAAAAAAAAAAAAGAAAATCAGACTACCTAAAACATAACTGGGATCAGTAGTAATGGAAATCTGGTTGGCAGAAGAGGTCATTTTGGAACCAGAGCACTTAGAGGATGAACAAGGTAGGGGATGTGAGGAGGAAAGACGATGTGTTTTGCACTGACTGTCCAAGCAACATTGGAGAGAGGGGCTGGGGGAAAAAAGGGGCACAGGATGTGCAAACCAGAAAGCTACACACAATGATCTTCTCCAAAATTTTACTAAATGTCTTGCCAAAGGGCTTCCGTTCACCTGAGAATCTTTAACTAGATAATGCCCCAGACTACCCACCTTTCGAATCAATATATCTAGGGAATTAAGAGTTTAGGCAACTGCAAGAATAAAAGCCATACGGTAACATGAATCAGAACACAATGGGAAAGTTTTTCATATAGGCAAAAAGGTCATGCTCCTACCTCAGAACATTTTCCTTTGTAGGTATTCAACCTTCGTTCCATTCTTCGCAACCACTGAATCAACTGTTCTTTGCTGAGACTGTCTAAATTAGGGATTGAGTCTTCGGGCTCACTCTCCATATCAGAGGATGGATCAAAGGTGGCCACAGAAGAGTCCAGGTCAAATCGATTCAGGGACTCTCTGGAAGACGTTCGTACCAAAGACTCTTTAGAAGAAGATCGGAAGAGAGATTCCTTTAGTGGACTTCGAAACAAAGACTCCATGGAAGGCACCCGGAGCTGGAGCTTTTGTGCAAAAGACTGTGTGTCACCAGACTGCAACCAAAACCCAATGAAACATGTGGTTAAAATGCACATTTAGACTTTCAGTATTCCCTAACACCATCAATAATCTATTAAAAGCTCTAACAAATTCAATTTATATTTCTGACATTGTACATAATACATTGTTTTCTGAAAAATAAGAGACATCTGGTTATTTCTGAAAAAGCACTGGGCCCGGAGTCAGAGAACTCAGGTATAGGTCCCAGGTTCGTCACTGAGCAGTGGAACAAGCTTTACTAAGTCACTTCCCTTCAGTTTGCACATCTGTAAAAAAGGCGGATGCCATGCTTTCCCAGCTGACCTCATAGGTATGCTGTGAGGATTCGTCCCCTCAACTGTAAGATTCTTGGAAGCAGTGATATCTACATCACCAGTATATACCCAGTGCCTAAAAGGGGAGTATATAATATAAAGTGTGAAGTGTGTGGCTGAAATCAAGTGGGCTTTACCTTGAGTCTGTATGGAGGTGCTGATTCCTCATCACTCCCTTCAACAAAAGAGGGGAGTGAGGGGTGAGGGTAATGCTTAGTGAGCCCACTTTGTTAATAAAAGAATGCCAGGCAGAGTTGACTAGTGACATCCAGCTCTGCTCTAATTATCATTCTGTCTACTGGGAATAAAAATAAACATTAAAAAATCATGGAAGACAGCTGAAAAGTCTGAGCTAGAGTCCCTCTGCACAGATTAGTAAGTCTGATGTTAGAAATAGTAATAAGTAAGCGCTCTGATCTTAATTAATTTGAATAACACATTCATTTGATTAGGAACAATGAAAAACAGTGTAATTCAACAAGCTGCTTTAAACTGCATTATGTTGTTCAGGTGACAGCAGTCAGTATTTAACAGGTGTTTCCTACAAACTCATTCTCATTAATGCCACAGGGTCACCTACAAGATCTCTGCAATGCCAGGAATGAATGCTCAGAGAAGACTGAGGTCATGTGTGGACAGAGATTATAGGAAAACAAAAAAATTCTCTTTAGTACACAGTTTTTAAAATCAAACCAAGAATATTTACTCATGGATTTTTAGAGATTTAGTAATAGTATTAGGCAAGGTGGAAGTAAGAGGGGATGACATGCCCCACCCCCTTCATATGCACAGAGATTTATCACAGGTTGTTTGTAATAGTAAAACTGGAGAAAACCCAAATGTATACCACTAGAGGATACATGATGTAAATTATAATATGTGAAAGAAAGTTCAAGATATTTCTAAATGGGAAAAACAAAGTTAGAAAACAGTAAGTATATTGTGAACTCATTTTGATTTAAAGAAATTACATGTACTTTTCAATTTATATATATACACATACACATAAGGGTGATATATACACGTGTGAATATATTAATGTGTGAATATGTGTGCGTGTGTATATATATATATAAACATATGTGTATGTTCACATAAACATCCTTAGAATCAGGTCATTAAAAATAAACACCATAAGTTAACAATGAGTGGTTCTGCGTAGTAAAATTTTAAGTGGTTTTTAAATTTTCATTTTTTATATTTTTTTGTACTTTCTAGGGTTTTTTGCATAATGTCTAAGTTTTACCTGTATATTGGGGGAGGCAGGAAGATGGAGAAAGTCTTAAGGGAGAAGAGAGACCCTTATGCTCAAAAACTTTTAAGAACTGGTTTACTGATATTCCATTACCAGCCACTTCTGACCTAAGCCAAAAGCACTTTTCACTTCACACATACAGTAAGTTGCCCTAGGACAAACAGGTGAAGCAAGTTTGAATAAAACTAGAAATAGTGGTTGTTTTAGGGTCAGCCAAATGCTAATGAACAATGCCAAAGACATATTGCAGAAGCTGATACACTTAACTGCCACCTCCACTATATCTGGAAGTAACATGTTTGAGTATAGTGAGTCAGCCTGTGTACTGTCAAGTAATGGTGCCTGAGTTCAAACCCTGGCTCCACCACTATGTTCTACATGACCTTGACCAAATCACTTCACTAGTCTTAGTTCCCCCTCTGTAAAATAGGGATGATAAAAATAATTATATGGGGACGCCTGGGTGGCATAGCGGTTAAGTGTCTGCCTTCGGCTCAGGGCGTGATCCCAGCATCATGGGATCGAGCCCCACATCAGGCTCCTCCGCTATGAGCCTGCTTCTTCCTCTCCCACTCTCCCTGCTTGTGTTCCCTCTCTCGCTGGCTGTCTCTATCTCTGTCAAATAAATAAAAAAAATTTAAAAAATAAAAAAAAATAATTATATGATGATAACAGTCATACCAGCCACCTCATATGGATTCCATAAGGACTAATGAGTTAATACATGCAAAGTGCTTACAATGTAGCAAATACTCAACAAGCATTAACAATTATCATTAATATTAGAGAAAGGAGACTAAAAAAACAAACTTACAAATAAGAATGTCATACACAAGCTTATGTGGCAGACTCTTCTGATTACATGATGTGGTAGCTAAGAGTACAGGCTATGAAACCAGACATCTTGGGGACCAGGTCTTAGCTCTACCATTACTGGCAATATGACCTTGAGCAAGTGACTTAATCTTCTGTGCCTCTGTTTCTTCATATGTAAAATGGAGAAAACAACTACACTCACCTCATAGGGTAGTTGTGAGAATTAATAAATCAATACATATGCAGTACTCCAAAGTATGACTGGCTTAAGGTAAACAATATATACTGGCTACCCACCTGATACCCAATCTTCCTTTCTTTCCTTTTACCAGACCCCAGTTTTGTTCAGAGTAACAATACACCCAGGTAAAAACGTTCACCTTCCCAAATACAAATTAAAGCCACAGGAGCTACCACGGCACATCCACCAGAAGGGCTAAAATTAAAACTATGGAAAATACCAAGTGTTGGTAAGGATGCGGAGCAGTCCACTTTGAAAAACCATTTGTCACTATTTACTAAAACTAAACACATGTACACAATTTCACTACTAAGTATATACTCAATAGAAATGTGTAAATAGGTTCAACAAAAGATAAAGTAAAAAGTTTATAGCAACCCTATTTAAAAAAGCTCCAAACCTGAAGCTACTTCTGATGACTATGAATAACCGAATGGATAAATTGCAGTCTGTTCAACAATGGAATACTAGACAGCAATGAGAATGATTTACAACCACAACAATAAAGGCAAATCTCATAAATAAAGCACCGAGCAAAAGAAGACAGACACAAGAGTACCCATTTTTATTGTGTTTACATGAAGTTTAAAAACAGGCAAAATTGGGGCGCCTGGGTGGCACAGCAGTTAAGCATCTGCCTTCGGCTCAGGGCGTGATCCCGGCATTCTGGGATCAAGCCCCACATCAGGCTCCTCCGCTATGAGCCTGCTTCTTCCTCTCCCACTCCCCCTGCTTGTGTTCCCTCTCCCGCTGGCTGTCTCTATCTCTGTTGAATAAATAAATAAAATCTTAAAAAAAAAAACAAAACAGGCAAAATTAACCTAGATGTCAGGACAGAAGCTACCCTTGAGAGTAAGAGCAGGGAATGGAAGGGAGCACAAGAGCTTCTGGGATATTGGTAATTTCTGTTACTTGATTGGAGTGTTGGTTACAAAGGTATAATATGTTCAGCCAATAATGTACACTATTGTACTATTTACACTAAGTAGAAATCTATTAAATAGAACCTTCTAGGACAGGTATTATTTTCTTTATAAAAAGGAATATGGCTTTAGTCCTTGTCTTCAGTCTTTCCTTCTGTCTAGAATGAAGATGCAATTCTTGGAGGCCAACTTGTAGTTGTGAGGCTGAAAGGCAGTGTCAAGGATGTGGGAAGACAAGAAACTAAAGGGAGAAGGGCCCTTAACCTTCAGGCCTTCTGATATGTGAAAAACTAAACTCCCACTGGTGCCAACTGTTGTCAGGTTTTGATACCAAAGACATTCACAGATTTATAATTCATTTTTGAAAAACCTGAAGGGGGTCAGAAAAGGAGAAATGTATACACAAAAATAAATGAAAACATCAGAGTTACATTTAATTCCTTTCTGTCTCCCGTTTGACTCTGTTTTCAACCCCTCCTTTTATTCCCCCAACACTGTTCTTGTTCAGACCCTTATCCTCTATCAGACCTTATCAGCTGGATACCTGCAGCAGCCTTGTGTTCCCATTGCTCTAATCTCTTACCCCAATCTGCCCTGTTGCGCTGTCACCATAGAACTGTCTTCCTAAAACATCATCCAGACCATTTCATTCTAATTCTTAAACTGGATTCCCATTTAATATAAAGTTCAAAATCCTTAGCTTATATTCAAGGTTCCCATTTCCTAAGACCCTTTTCTCTGTAAATTCACCCCTCCATGTAGCAAAAACTTGAGTCTAACACGCAACTTCCCGCCCTGGAACAAATGCATCACTGTGTGCCTCTGTACCACTGCCCATAATTTCCCTGCATTGGAAAATCCAGACATCCTTCAAAACTCAGCTCAAATGTCAGCTCTTCTAGGAAACCTCAGCTCTCACTCATCAGAAATAACCTTTCTTGATGGCCTTAGCTTTTACCAGAACGCTTACTGGAACGCTTATTGCATTCTGACTCACCATTAGTTACTTACATGCTGGTGTAACAACTGAGTTGTTTATGCCCCAGAATAACTACAGTGACATCACAGCACAGTGATTAAGAACACAAGACTCTGAACCAAATACCCTGATTTGAATCCCAGCTTTACCACTTAACAGTTTGTAGTTTTAAGGCCTCTGTGTTTTAATTTTCTTTTTTTCTAAGAATTTATTTATTTATTTGACAGAGAGAGACAGCGAGAGAGGGAACACATGCAAGGAGAGTGTGAGAAGGAGAACCAGGCTTCCCGCCAAGCAGGGAGCCTGACGTGGGACTCGATCCCAGGACGCTGGGATCATGACCTGAGCCAAAGGCAGACCCCCAACAGCTGAGCTCCCAAGTACCCCCTCTGTGTTTCAATTTTCTTATCTGTAAAATGGAAATACTAACACTACTATCCTAGTAGAACTGTTATAAAAATTAGATGAATGAAAACATTTAAAGTACTTAAAATAGTGTGTTATATGCAGTAAGCACCAAGTTTTCCTGTCATTACCTCTGCTACACTTAACATCCTCACCCCAGACTTTACGCTTATTTAGAAAAGGATCCATATTCCCTATCTCTGTCTCCTTGCCACAGTGCTTTCCATAAAGCAGGTATTGAGTACACATTTGTTCAGTTATATCTTAATCTATCGATATGATAATGATGATCTAACAAGAGATAGTTAAACATTCAATGCTTTGGTCAAAATAAGATGCAACAAACATCTCATTTTACATATACAGTATATGTTAGTCTACAAATCATCAAAAAGTATTAGTACACAATCTATAGCAGTCAAAAAGAAAAAGGAAGAAATGAAAACACACATCCACAAAAACATTTTTACAATAATGTTTAGTAGTTCTATTCATAATAGTCAGAAACTGGAAACAACCCAGGTGTCCATTAATAGGTAAATAAACTGTGCAATATCTATTCAAAGGAATCCTACACAAGGATAAAAAGGAACAAACTACTGATAACCACGACAACATGGATGAAATCTCAAAAACACTATGGTGAGTGAAAGAAGCGTTCTACAAAAGAGTACATGCTACATACATGAGACTACTTACATAAAGTTCTAAAACTAATCCATGGTATGGTGGAAAAAATTTTAACAGATTGCCTCTTGGAGGGAGAAGAACCATAAAGGAACTTTCTGTGGTTCTATAGTTTCTGTATGGGTTTAGCATATGCGTTTGGCATATATATCTGTTAAAACTCGTTAATGCTCACTTGAGGATTGTATATTTCATTTTACATAAAATTTACCTCAAAAAGGACATAACTCCTAGAAGAAAAGATAGGCAGTAAGCTCTTTGACACCAGCCTTAGCAGTATTTTTTTGGACCAGTTTCCTCTGGGAAGGGTAACAAAAGCTAAAATAAACAAATGGGATTACATCAAACTAAAAAGCTTTTGCACAGTGAAAGAAACCATCAACAAAACGAAAAGGCAACCTACTGAATTGGAAAACATATTTGCAAATCATACATTTGAAAAGGGATTAATATCCAAAATATATAAAGAACTTACACAATATAAAAAAAAATTTTTTTTTAACGGGCAGAGGACTTGAACAGTTTTCCAAAGAAGACATGCAGACGCCAACAGACATGTGAAAAGACGCTCCACATCACTCATCATCAGGGAAATGCAAGTCACAACCCCAATGAGCTATCAGCTCACAATAGTCAGACTGGCTCTTATCAAAAAGACAAAAAATAGCAAGTGTTGGTGAGGATGTAGAAAAAAGGGAACCCTGGTGCACTGTTGATGGGAATGTAAACTGGCATAGCCACTATGGAAAACAGCATGGAGGCTCATCAAAAAATTAAAAATAGACTACCATATGATCAGCAATTCCACTTCTGGATACTTATCTGAAACAAAAAAATGAAAACACCAACTCAAAGAAATATATGTATCCTTACGCTCACTGCAGCATTATTTACACTAGCCAACATACAGAAGAAACATCTAAGTGTCCTTCAACAGATGAACAGAAAAAGGTGAGATATATTTATTTATATATAAATAGCAATATTATAGGAATATATACATAAGACTATTACTTAGCCACGTAAAAAGAATGAAATCTTGCCATTTGTGACACGGATGGACCTACAGGTTATTATGCTAAATGAGATAAGTCAGACAAAGAAAGACAAATGCCATATGATTTCATTTATCTGTAGAATCTTAAAAAAAAAAGAAATAAAACAATACAGACTCAAAGATACGGGGAAAAAACTATTGGTTAACAGAGCAGGGAATGGTCTGGGGAGAGGGCAAAATACATTATAAGAATTAATAGGTAAAGCTTTCAGTTATAAAACAAAGAAGTCAGGGGGATATAATGTACAGCATACAGAACACGGTCAGTAATATTGTAATAACTTTATATGCTTAAAGATTCTGGTAATTAAACTAATCACGGGGATAATTTCCTAACATATAAAAATATCAAATCACTATGATGCACACCTAGTATGAAACTAATGGGATACTGTATGTCAATTATACTTCAATCTAAAAAAAAATCTAGGGAGGTAACAACCTTTTAATCAGAAAAATTAAAGTAAATTTTCAACATGATTCATTACTATAGAACCTCTAGGCTGTGTGTCATTAGTAGCTATATACATAATTATACCACTAATTAAACCTCTGAAACTAGTCAGTTCCATATCAAGGTCCTTTAAAATTTGATTTGACGTGTATTTTTAACTTGAGAATTAATTCTTATATGTGGTATTTCCCTTCCTCTCTTCTTAAAGTAATTAAAGCATTAATACTTAAATACAAATATTGAACTCTGGTTAACGATGTGCATGCTAAAATATTAGGGGGAAGGATACTGTGGCTTGCAACTTATTTTGAAATGCATCAAATTCACAAATAATGAATCATGGAACATCACATCAAAAACTAAGGATATACTGTATGGTGACTAACATAACACAATAAAAAATTATTTTAAGGGGCGCCTGGGTGGCGCAGTCGTTAAGCGTCTACCTTCAGCTCAGGGCGTGATCCCGGCGTTATGGGATCAAGCCCCACATCAGGCTCCTCCACTATGGGCCTGCTTCCTCCTCTCCCACTCCCCCTGCTTGTATTCCCTCTCTTACTGTCTGTCTCTATCTCTGTCAAATAAATAAAAATAAAATCTTAAAAAAAAAATTATTTAAAAAAAAACGTAAAATGGACTGGGGGCAGATAGAAGAATGTATACTGGGACAGATTTGGGATAAAGCAAGTATAGTAAAGTACTAATGACAGAATCTGGGTGGTAGGTATATAGATGATCACTTGAAAGTTCTATTTCTCTGTTTGAAAATTTTCATAATACACTGTGTTGAAAAGAAAAAACGAGTAAATGTTTGTTAAATCATTATACTATGTGCCAAAACCAACTGATTTATGTAGGATGTCTGACCCCCATAAATAAAGGGATCACAGGCAGCTAGGTTTACGAACTCTTGGGCTTGCTTTTGTACCATCTCTTCGTCTATCTTGGTGTCAACTCTGACTTCTTGCTGCTGTCAAGATGCCCAATCATAGTAAGCATTCTACCCCCTTCAAGAAAACACATTATTCCCAATTTGCTAATAACAGCCAACAACCAACTTGTCAGAAATGTGTTTAAAAATAGACTCTGATGGGCGCCTGGGTGGCTCGGTTGGTTAAGTGTCTGCCTTCAGCTCAGGTCATGATCCCAGGGTCCTGGGATCAAGCGCCCCATCAGGCTCCCTGCTCAGTGGAGAGCCTGCTTCTCCCTCTCCCTCTGTGGCTCCCCCTGCTTGTGTGTGCTCTCTGTCTCTCTCTCAAATAAAAAAATAAAATCTTTAAAAAAAATGTTTGAAAAATAGACTCTGAATAAAGGCATCTCCCTGGTTATAAGCATCAAATGAGATCATATATATATAAAATGTTTAACAATGCCAGACACATAGTAAATACTCAATAAATACTATTTTATTATTTTTTAGAAAAATAGTTGTATTTTTTTTAAAAAGTTCAAAGCCTTCAGTGGGCTTACTTCCTGAACATTATGCATGCTCATTCTCCACCTTAATGAAAACTTAAATTTCTCCTGAATGTGTTATAAAGCTGGTTATCATTCATTCTAGTTTTTGCATTCATAACAGTACTTAGTCTTTTTGGACTATTCTTTAAGAGAGAAAAATAAGCATTCTAAATAATATTTTTTAATAATATTCATTAAAGATCACTGGACCTGTCCAGTACCATTCAGAGTGGTGCAACCAAATATTTTACCCCTACTTCATGGCGCTTATAGAAAATGATGTATTTATAGAGGACTTTGAATTAACTAGGGAGTCCGGGCAAAGCCAGAGTCAACAAGCTCAGGGACTTGGACTATGCCTGGAACTTGACCAGCCCCCCATGAAAGGAATGAGGTTCTCAGTTCATAGAATCTTTCATGGAGTTTGGGAAGCTATAATCCGTACTTTTGCTAGACAATACTTTAGAATGTTTAGTCTACATAATTTAGTTCATAAGTCATTTAGCTCATAAATTGTCTACATACATGCTCCAGGTTCACAGATTAAAAATGTTTTTGCCCTACATTACAGACTGTTGAGAACAGCCAGGTTAATGACAATATCATCACCAAAGCCAAAGTAAACAAACGTTCATCTCAGACACTGCTGTCACTATGACGTTTTTAATGAATTTTTTTCTTTCTTTTTTGGAGTCAAAAGAATGTCACTTGAGCTGCACTCCCAAAATAACTTTTTTAAATCAAAGATAACACAAGTTTTCAGTAGTAAAATACTACGCATTAGAGCAAACTTTAAGAGAAATCCCATTTCCTCCATATCCCCAGTTTCTCAATTATGTAACACAATGTCTTTAGCTATAAACTGTCCATAATCTTTTACAACTATAAAGTCAGCTACCTTTTTTCCAGAAAGTTTTCTCTTCACTACCACTAATTTTTTAAATGAGTAACAAGAGCATGTTACATGACTGGTGTATATACATGAACCACTTTCACTTAAAACTGTTTCCAAGAAAGCATCAGCCAACCTGGATTAACCATACATATTCTATGAAATGTATGGACATCATTATTTCAATAGAAAGTCACATGCTAATAATATAGATTGACCAAACACTCTGAAATGACTTGCTATTTTCTAAGATAACATTAGTAACAGACCTCAGGAGTTGTTGGTTCACTTCCATTAACACTGTCAGGAGATTTCGTGGCTTGGATAGATGCACTCTAAGAAAAACAAAGAATCATCATAAAGAAAAGGAACAAAAAGCTAAGTTTTTACAAAACTGTTAAGAACAAAGACCAACTACCAAGACCTATTAGATACATTTATCAAACAAAATTAGTTCATTTATTAGAATGTTTTCATGCAAGGCAAAACTAGTAGGTGAGTATTTAGAAAACTTATTTTGCTATATGTAACTAAATAGCAAAGATTAGTATGTAGCGAAGTTTATTTTAAACTAATCTCATACCTCTCCCCATTATAATGTCCCCAGGTTTTTCCCCATGACAAAAGTAACATCAGGGATTCAAATAGCAAAATTCATTCAAATAGACAACTATCCAGAAAAGAAGTAATGTCAAGTGTTCCCTATGATTAAATAATACTCAAATTAAATTTTATTTGGGCTAATACCTGAAAAATATCTTTATAACAAGAAATGGAAATGCCTCATTCATCTGAAACTAGCATTCTAATTAAAATTATTGTGGCAATTTTCAGAAAAACTTAGAATTAAAAAACCTTCCACATATGAAAGCTTTTTGTTCTGTTATGTTAGTATGATGAATGTTCTAACTTAAGTGACATCCTACTGATTACACCATACTGGCATTGGTTCCATGATAATGAATGAGATTCTCTGAGATTCAAAATTCTATACTGCATTCATAATATACTAACCAAAATTGGAGCTATATAAGTAGCTCATGATAAAATAACTTCTAAGTTTTAAACAACGCATTAGAGTAAGTACCAGCCATTATGTTTCAGTAAGTTGGCAGTTAAATTAGACATTTCCCTTACATTCCACAGCAGACCAAGGAAGGGTCAAATAACTGACCTTACTTATTCTTAAATATAAGTGGAGAAGGCATTCAGCTTTGCAAGTGCTCTCAAATTTTTGAACTCCCTCATTAGGTATTTGATACTAAGAAATTATTAATTTTTAGGTGTGATAAGTGCATTGTGCTATATATTTTTAGTCATTATCTTTTAGAAATATATACCAAAACATTTAGATGGAATAAGGTTTCTGAAATTTGCTAATAATCCAACAGAGATGGAGACAGGGGAAGGGAGGTGTGCATGTGTGGGTGGGTGGTTACGATAATAAGATGGCCATGAGTTATTAACTGAGGATACTGGGTAATGGGTATGGGGGACAAGGGAGAGTTCTTATACCACTATTACTACTATTTCCACTTTGGGTTTGGATTTTTCTCTAATAACAACTGAAATACCTTCTCCCTCTAATATAAAAAGAGTTTTGGGTGTGGAGCCTGTTTAAGATTTTCTCTTTCCTTGGGGCGCCTGGGTGGCTCAGTCGTTTGAGCATCTGCCTTCAGCTCAGGGCGAGATCCCGGCATTCTGGGATCGAGCCCCGCATCAGGCTCCTCCGCTGGGAGCCTGCTTCTTCCTCTCCCACTCCCCCTGCTTGTGTTCCCTCTCTTGCTGGATGTCTCTATCTCTGTCAAATAAATAAATAAAAATCTTAAAAAAAAAAAAAAGGTTTTCTGTCTCCCTCTCCCTCTGCTCCGCCTACCCGCTGCTCATACGCACGTGCTCTCTCTCGGCGAAAAAAAAAAAAAAAAAAAAAAAAGAGAGAGAGAGAGAGAGAGTCATCAAATTTTATCAGTCCAAGACATTTTCCTTTGAGTTACATAAGGGAGAAAAGTTGAGGGAACTTTTATCTTCCTGTTCTCTGCCATTTCAAAGAACTGCAAGTTGTATATATGGCTATATTTGTGTAGCATGATAATTAATGCTTGCTGGACCTAAAAATACACTATACTACACATTATAAAATTAAAAAAAACATACTTTATAGAGTTCAACAAGTCTTTCGGTCCATATATTGAAAATTAATAGGCAGTTAAATTATGGAGAAAGGAAATGAAATGGTTCCCTAAAATATTTTAAGTTAGGAGAAGAGTGGTAAGAGAGTCCATATTCTATTCTAAGTTACTTGATTATGACTATGGTCCATACAAAAAGCTATTCTATAATTGTTTGACCTATCACCGTATCAGACAAACACAACCTAACATTTAAAAACTTTCCCTCCCTACATATATATATTTCAATATATGTATTATACCATATATCTAAATAAATGAAGGACAGATAAAAAAAAGCATTGGCCATGTTACCTTGTAAATTTAAATTACCAAACTGTAGAAGCAAAACTGAAGATTTTGAAACTATTTAAAATGCCTCCTTCATTTCTGCCCAGCAAATTCTCATTTACCTCTCAACTTGCAAATGCAGCTTCTTTTATGTAGCTTCGTATGGCTTGCCTGAAGGCTAACACGTATTCCCTACACCTATATTTTCTTCTGTGAAGGTTTAATTCCTTTGTATTTCAAGCATATGTCTCCATACTAAACGATAAACCCTCGGAAGGCAGGAACCCTGTATTTTCATCTTGGTCCCCAAGACCAACTTTTGTTTGACTGGAGGTAGAGGTTCAGTATATGCTTGTCAAATCCTTATGCAGTTACTTCCTACAGTATAAAAAGACTTTGCGGGGGTGGTGCCTGGTTGGCTCAGCCGTTAAGCGTCTGCCTTCAGCTCAGGTCATGATCCCAGGGTCCTGGGATTGAGCCCCGCATTGGGCTCCCTGCTCCGCAGGAAGCCTGCTTCTCCCTCTCACACTCCGCTTGCTTGTGTTCCCTCTCTCACTGTCTCTCTCTGTCAAATAAATAAATAAAATCTTAAAAAAAAAAAAAAGACTTCTGAAGCCCTCCCAGAGAGAAGTTCAACATGTGTCAATACTTAACTGTCACCAATACTTTCTACTGAACACAATTCTAAAAGAAGAGAAAAATTCTTCTAATCTAACGTGCATTTAATTTAAAAGCATACACAGGTTCCCTGCCAGATTTATCTTCAATTATGTTTTGTTCAATTTTTCAACAACTGTTTATTGACTGCTGAGCACTAAACAATTCTTAGAATATGGGGTCATTTTTCAAAAAACTGAATTAGGTAAAAGTCAACAGCTGATGAACTCCTAAGTAGACCCTCACTAAATTTGTATTCCACTATAGGTTATGCTATGGTTTCCCTTTGTTACATGAAGAGAAGTAAGTTTTTATCTGAACAAAATTGAAATAAAATTAATGAAGACTTTTAGTCTACTTAAATTATTTTTAAATAGTTACAAAGCCTATATTTTAAAATCATTAGCATTTTTCACAATAGAAGAGGTACTTTAATTACTTTTATGTATATGGAAGGGGGCCTTGGAGAAGTTCTTTTTTTTTAAGTCTCTGTTACTATTACATGAAATAAAAAGTAATATCATTTTGTGTTTTTTTTTTTTAAACATTTCACATCTTTTTNTGGAGAAGTTCTTTTTTTTTAAGTCTCTGTTACTATTACATGAAATAAAAAGTAATATCATTTTGTGTTTTTATTTTTTTTTAAACATTTCACATCTTTTTTTTTTTTTTTAAAGATTTTATTTATTTATTTGACAGAGAGAGACAGCCAGCAGAGAGGGAACACAAGCAGGGGGAGTGGGAGAGGAAGAAGCAGGTTCCCAGCAGAGGAGCATGATGTGGGGCTCAATCCCATAACGCCGGGATCACGCCCTGAGCCGAAGGCAGACGCCCAACGACTGAGCCACCCAGGCGCCCCTCATTTTTAAAGTAAATTGGTAAGTTATCTTTAACTGGGACTCCCATCTCCCTCTCAAACCAGTTTTGAAAATAGTTAGGTGTTACTTATAGTCAGCATGAAGGAGAGACCCTTTGCCCTAAGATCCAAGCTAGGGCGCCACTAAAACCCTCAGCCGCTTTCTTCTCTAAAACCAAATTCAGGGTGCCTGAGTGGCTCAGAGGGTTAAGTGTCTGCCTTCAGCTCAGGTCATGAACCCAGGGACCTGGGATCAAGCCCTATGTTGGGCTCCCTGTTCAGTGTGGAGTCTGCTTCTCCCTCTTCCTCTGCCCCCATTCCATTTGTTTTCTGTCTCTCTCTCTCTCAAATAAATAGAATCTTTCTAAATATTTTAAAAATAAAACCCAAGTTCAGAATGTAATTTAGGATTGCTACTGACCATATGCATACAAAGTTTTTCCTGGCTGCATGGATTAAGTACAGAAATGTTACAATTTCATCACAAGCTACTTAGTAAATTAAACCAATTCTCATTGTTTAAGAAAACCTCAATCCCAATTTAGTCAGTATCCAATGCAACACAAAAAGCTATCCTTACTGCACAAACATCTCTAAATCTTAATTTCCTAAATTAAGAACTTAAGATACATATGAAAACAGTCCACTTTCTCAAAGTGAAATTATATACAAGATTCAAAATTATACGAATTCAGTCAATTGAAAAATAATGAAATAACTTCTTCCTTTCAGATGTTTAGTATATAGAAAACTGGTACTCTCCCAAAATAAGGTACAATTATTTGTTACAGTAGAATCCACCTACCTGCTCAATGTTGCTCAATTATGGATTTACCTACAATGCTTTTTTGTTCCTTAAAATGTGAGTCACATCTCAAAATATTCTTGGCCTCCTACCAATAGTAAGACAGAGATTTCTAGAAATACATACCATTTTTAGTTAATGTGCAAACATTCCCTAGAGAGAAACTTCGAGTTTAGACCAAGGTGAAGGCAGTCTTCACTACATTAATGAAGACAGTGTTATTTTGTTGTTGTTAAAAAGCTATCAGAAAACACACCAGCCATCAGAATTCAGCAATTCACTCTGATTTTTTAGGGCAGGGTTAGCAACAGGGCATTGAAGATGCTTTGAGAGACAGTCAGTGACAAGCAGCATGAGATTTGCTTCTAGAATTACCAAATTACTTTGCTTCCCCTCAAAGGGAATGCAGAAAGCGGTGGAAGGACTCACCACACTGTCAGTCTGTGTTTTAGGCTGTTTGGAGGAATCCAAAGCAAAGATAGTATACTCAGAGAGAAAAGCAGGCTCTGCTATCATCCCGGCTAGTAGCTGTCTCATTCAGTGTAATAAGCAGAGGTATAAAAATAAAACAAATAATGAAAAACAGATCACAGTAAGGGCATGTTGCAAAGTGTTCTCTCCGCGCAGCATACACAACACTACAATGGCCTTGCACCACCACAACCCCTACCATCTCTCCACCCACAGAAATAACAAGTTGCTGGAAAGGTTAGGAATGGAGAGGAGTTGAGCCGTTTAGAAACTCAAATCCCAGCTTTAACCAACTTGCTTACTGGCATACAAATGATATATGCAACAGCCACCACAGCACAACGCATGTCTGCCAATTTGGTTTAAGAGTCTAAACCAATAAAAACCACACACGGTAAAGAACACAAAGCCTTAATTTAACAAATATTGACCACTTCTATACATTCAAAAAGATAGCATTGAAATTTATGGGGAGGATAAAACACATAAAATTTTAAATAATCATTTATTTTGTACTTAGAAACAAAAATAGTTTTCTCCAATATGTACAAAGGAAACTTTTGAGATTGAAATTCATATAACAAATTTTGAGGATAAATTCTATTATACTAATTCTTTTAATATGTATTCTCTTCTGTCCTTCAGTCTTCTTTCAGAAACTATATACACCAAAATATTAATATCATGAATTAGATTTAGAAAAAATTATAATTAAAATGAACTTTTAAATGTAAAACTGCTGAAATCTGACTAAGCTCTGTGGATGTCACACAGTTTACCAATATCAGTTGCCCTGTTTTGATAGCATACAATAGTTATACAAGACATCTTTGGGAGAAAATGGGTAAAAGGTACACAGGCCCTCCCTAAAAAAAAATTTTAAAACCTCCTATGGATCTATGATTATTTCAAAATAAAAACTAAAGAAAAAACTAATCTTTTGCAAATATTAACACAGCAGTTAATGTATGTATGTGTGTGTGTGTGTGTGTATATATATATATGAAGAACTTATATCAGAAAATAAATGCTGCACAAGCTTTTCAAGAACTTACACTTTTCATCTTAGTATGGTAGTTATGTATACGACCATGGAGCCTCCACTAACTCTTCATGTGGTCCTAGAAGTTGAGTATTAGTGGTGTACTAAAAGGTACTGGATGCCTCTTTGGCTCTGGGCACTCATCTTATCCAAGTTTCTATGCTTGCTGAAAATCTGAACTCTCCGGCAACTCAGAAAGGTCATCCTTGAAATGGATGTGATTTTAAATTATGGGCTATAACAAATTCATTCTTCTTAGGCTTCCAAAATTAACATTTGAAACGAAGTCACTCTGGCCCAAGCAAAATAATTTAAAATTTCACAGTAAAGAATATATTTGAAATCTTAAGAAAAAAACACAAAAGCTGATACCCAGTATAGAAAAACATGTTGACCAAACATTTCAAAGGAAGATGCTGCCAGACAACAATTTACACTCCTGCCCCTAGCCCAAATAAAAGCCAAGTGTATCAAAATTAGTTTCCATTGACAGCTACCTCAAAACCTAAAGAGCCTTTCCTCCCACTGGCTGTCCTTGTCATTTGCTTCTTATGACTATGAAAATCTTACACAGATCAGTTTCCAAATATTCTCAAATTCTGTCTCAATTCCGTATCTCTCAAACTCTGTTCAAATTCTAATCCAAATCTATTAAGAACTTAATTCACCTCTTCTGTGGTCCTTAGGTGAAGCCATCAGCTGAACTAACACTGACTGAAGTTCTATATGTCTAAACATTCATGAAGATACATAAAACTCCCATTAGATATCTGTTGAAGGTTTCTGATCTACCCTCCATGTCTCTTACTCTCATATACATATTTCTTTATCTCTCTCAGTTTTTGGTGGAATTATTCAGTATCCTTTTTAAATACCCGAATTTTCCCATGAATTGGGACATGTCTGAGTTTTATTCTATGTTTTTACATCAATTTTTTTTCACTTCAAGGATTTCTAATTGGTTCTTTTTCCTATCTACCTAATCTACTTTAGTTTTAGTCTGTTTTTCCCCATTATTTTATCTTCTTTTTCAGAGAATTATTACTTCATGTATTTTATTAAAGATATTTGTTTTAGGGGCTTCTGGGTGGCTCAGATAGTTAAGTGTCTGCTTTCCGCTCAGGTCATGATCCTGGGGTCCTGGGATTGAGTCCTGCATCAGCTCCCTGCTCAGCGGGGAGCCTGTTTCTCCCTCTCCCTCTACTGTTTCCCGTTTGTCCTCTCTCGCTCTGTCAAATAAATAAATAAAATCTTTAAAAAAAGATATTTGTTTTAAAGTCTTTTCTAGACTAGTCTATTATTTGAATTTCATCTAGGATAAATTTATATTCCAATTCTTGTTTTTACTGGCTGCCTTCCTAGCATTTGTTTTAGAATTTTCATCTACAGGTTCACTTTGAGGAAGGTATTATCTTTCTCCTTCCTTCTGTACTCATCTTTCCTTATCCAGTCAATCTGATTCCCTAGGCTCCAGTTTGAGTTTCCTGACCTATGGCAATATAGGGGTTATCACTGACTCAGTCACAATAAGCCAATGTGAGGTTTGATTCAGTTCTTGGTCATGAGGCCTCCCTAGGGACAGCAGCTTCTCAAAATCGGCCACAGAGAGCTCTAAGCAGCAGTCAGTGAAAGCTTTTCCCAACCTCTTTCCTACAGTTCTGGGAGCCCCACTTCAGCTCCTGGCTTGCGGCACTAAATCTAACCTTAGCAGCACAGAACCCTCCCAGTCCTTCTTAACCAGAGCTCAAAGAGAAAATTAAGTCCTAATGACTGCCCTAAGGCATCCACTAGCATTCACTGTATGTAACAAATTAGCATATCTCCTATGAATTAATGTATCTATTAGAGGAGGGTCTCTAAAAAGTTTAGTATCTTAGCAAGTGTGTTAAAGCAGCCCAAACTGACCAAGACAAGAAAGATCTGCTCTACAGAAGACAAGATTTAATATAAAACTACCATTATTAGCACAGTGTGGTATCAGATCAAAGACAGACAAAGCAAACAAGAGAACAGAAGAGAGAGCCCAGAACCAAATCCACTCAAATATAGACACTTAATTTCTGAAAAAAAGGTAGCACAGTGGAGCAATGTGGAAAGACTGGGGCAAGTGGAGAGCCATACAAGCGGGGTTGGGGGGAGACACACAGACTTGATCCCTAACTCACACCATGTGAAAAAAATCATTTCCAAATGGAATGTAGATCCAAACGTGAAAAGTGAAACAGGATATGGGAGGATGGGCAAAATGGGTAAAGGAGAGCAAGAGGCTTCCTGTTATGGAATGATTAAGTTACAGGAATAAAAAGTACAGCATAGAGAACACAGTCAAAGATATTGTAATAGCATTGTATGGTGACAGATGGTGACAGGTGGCAGCCACACTTTTGGTCAGCACAATATAACTGACAGACTTGTCAAATCACTATGTTGTACACTATACCTCAATTAAAAAATGATTTTTGAAAAGTAAAACAGGAAAATACTCTCAGGGTAAGAATTCTTTAAAAAGAAACAAAAACACTAGCAAGAAAATAAAATATTGATAAATTGGAATACATTAAAACTAAGAATTGTGGTTCATCTAAGGACACCATGAAGAGAATAAAAGGGTAAGCCACAGAGCAGAGGAAGATATCTGCTAGGCATATATCCAATAAAAAGCTTTTATCTATATATGTTAACTGGAATTTAAATAAAAACTTGAAACAAAAAAGAAAAGAAAAGAAAAAGAAGAAACATCAAGACACAGAAAAAAAAACTCATTACAGGAAAAAAAATTTGTAACTATATATGGTGATGAATGGTAACTAGACTTATTGTGGTGATCATTTCAGTGTATTCAAATATCAAATCACTACATTGTACACATGAAATTAGTGTTATATGCCAATTATACCTCAACAAAAAAACTCCTATCCAAACTATATAAAAAAGAACTACAAATCAATAAAAGACAAACCAAGAGAAAATGAGCAAGATACATAAACAAGCACGTCACAAAAAAAGATACCAAATGGCCAATACACAGATGAAAAGTGCTCAATCTTATTAGCCATCAGAGAAATGCAAATTAAAACTATAATAAGAGAACACTACACACCTATGAGAATGGCCGAAATTAAGACAACTCACAAAAATGTAGAGCACCAGCAACTTTCAGAAACTCCTGGTGGAAAAGTAAAGTTCTACAACTATTCTGAAAAACAATGTGTTAAAACTCTATATACCTTTTGACCCTGTGTTCTACTCCTAGGTACAAAGCAGAAGAAATGCAGGTACATGTGTACCAAAAGAAATGTACAATGATGTTCACAGCAGCATAATTTATAATAACCCCAAACTGTAAACAACCCAAATGTTTATAATGTTCACAACAGAAGGCATACTTAAGTGGTACTATAAAGAAAAGGAAAGAAACAAATACCAAAAGGTCAGGATGATAGTAATCTTTGGGGGGGAAGAACACAGCGCTCTAACGCTAACAGTGTTCCTTCTGGAACCTCAGTGGTGGTTACATGAGATTTACTTCATAATAACTCATTGGTTTGTGCATTTCTGTTTTACTCTCTTCTGAACCTGTCTCACACGTTCACAGCAAAAGAAGTTCAAAAAAATCTAATCTGAGCTATGCAGCTAGCTACAAGTCTCACAGAATCAGCTAAATTCACAGATTCTAGTCAATAGCTTAAAAATATAGAACTTTATATGACGCTATGTTAAACAAATTATTATTAAATTATTATAAACCTCAACTATTAAAGGCAGAGGATAAAGGTATATTATCCCTTCAAATTAAGATTCTCAAAGAAAACATACTTTACAAAAGCATAACTACTATTTACAAAAAAAAAAAACTAATGTTATTAATAAAAATAACTAGCAATTAAATAATTGACCTGTCAAAATAATTTCCCATTTTATTATCAACAGTAGCCTGCATTTTAGATTAATAAGCTTCTTATAAGAGGTTTATTAAAGAAGAAATTCCAAACTTACCTCTCTATTCGGTGTACCTTCATCAAGTTGCTCTGCAAATGAAGATGTCCTGCTCCTGGTTCTTGTTGGTGTTGAAGAATTGGAGGGAGCCTAGATTTAAAAATTATTGCACAAATTAGAAAGACTACATTGGCTAACGGACTATGTATTGCGTAGTCCTTCTCTCAGTTCATGCCAAAGAACCCCATGAAAGAAAGGAAAAAAACAAGCACATGAAAAAGAAAACAATACCCAAAACAAGCAACTAGAAGACCTAGGCTGCCTACTGGGTTCTTGGTCTGATTCTGCCACCAACCAGAATTCTGACCTTAGCCACCAACCAGAACTGTGACCTTAGCTAAACTAACTTTTTGAGGGCTATGTGTCCTCATATATAAAATAAGGTTGTGATGTTAACATAAGATGATAACATTAGGGGAAAGTGAAACCAGCTCAGGAGTATATGAAAACTGTACTATTTTGGCAACTTTCCTATAAATGAAAATTATTCCAAAATTAAAAGTTCAGTAAAAAAAAATAAGATTGTCAATTCAATCTTTAAAATGCCTTCCAGCTCTAATATTCGATACTATGTAATGCACAAGTAAACATCTCTCCAGTTAAGGGCTTTGCTTTAAGTCTACCTTGCACACCACAGCTAGATCCTAAGATGCCAACCCATTTAGTTCTGTAAAGGAGAGCCTGACTCCTATAATTTTCAGTACAAAAACCCTCAGGAGAAAGGGCCCAAAATTTAAACTAGAAGGTTGAAGTCTACTCTAAGGTGAACTAAAAAGAGTCCTGAAAGTTTAAATTCTTTTTTTTTTTTTTTAAGATTTTATTTATCCATTCGACAGAGATAGAGACAGCCAGAGAGAGAGGGAACACAAGCCAGGGGGAGTGGGAGAGGAAGAAGCAGGCTCCTAGTGAAGGAGCCCGATGTGGGGCTCGATCCCACAACGCCGGGATCACGCCCTGAGCCGAAGGCAGACGCTCAACCGCTGTGCCACCCAGGCGCCCCAAGTCCTGAAAGTTTAAAGCCAAAACTTTAAGACCCGCCCTCACCCATAATAAAATAGATCTGAACTCATCTACACATAGAAGTCTTGATGTCTTACTCTTTTGTAGACTGCAAAGCTCTACATCAGTAAAAGGCCTTTAATAAATATTTGTTAAATAAATGATTGATTGAATGAATGAACCAACAGAACCCTGATCTGTCAAGTGGGCCCATACTGTTGCGGCTAGGCTGGAGCAGAGAGGTCATTAGGAATAGTGTACGCACATACACACATACATATTTACTTTATAGTAAGCGCAACATTTCAAATTAAGACAGATGTTCCATAAATGGTTTTGGGACAAATGGCCATCCATACAGGGGAAGAGACACCAATCAGATGCTTACTTCATACTTAAGCTATATTAAAGATTTAATTTTTAAGTTTTTATTTAAATGCCAGTTAGTTAACAAGCAGTGTAATATTACAACAGCCGCTGCTCATCAAAAATGCACTCCTTAGTCTCTCATGGACTATGAGAAACAAACTGAGGACTTCAGAGGGGAGGGGGGTGGGGGAATGGGATAGACTGATGATGGGTGGTAAGGAGGGCAAGTATTGCATGGTGCACTGGGTGTTATACACAACTAATGAAGCATCGAACTTTACATCGGAATCCGGGGATGTACTGTATGGTGACTAACATAATATAATAAAAAATCATTTAAAAAAAAATGCACTCCTTAATCCCCATTACCTATTTAACTCATATGAGAGTTTATTTCTATAATCACTGAATGGGAAAGAGATTTTTCTGTCAAAACCAGAATCAAAAGGAACAATTTAATTGGGTGGAGGGGGGAAAATATCAACAAAACAATGACAAAAATTTAATAACCTTTTTTTTTTTTCCTAAACAGCTCTTGTAACTCCATAAGTTAGAACTCAGAAAAGTTACTCAGTCTCCTTCTCATCTAGGGCAGGTGACCTGAGCTCCACCAATGAATATATCCACATGAGACTCTGAGTCATAAGTGAGGGATGTGAGAAAACAGACATACAAATTTAAAGTTCATCATCTGGTGAGCAATGGAGACAAAGCTTTATGCAGTTGTACAGAGGAATTATTGATTCAGCTTTCCAGATACTAGGAAAGGGCTACTTTTTGACAGTGACCATCCAATCACTTGAAAAGTATTCCCCTACTATAAATATTTACAATCTTTATACTTTGGCTTCATGCGAGCCTAATCAGTAACTGAGAAACTCATCACTCTGGATTAATTAGCAAAATCAAATGTTGAAGAATAGGTAGGTCATAAAACACACTGCAAAGTTGAAGAATAGGTAGGTCATAAAACACACTGTCTTCAGAAAAGTAGTACCACCTGGCAGGCTTGGCCTGACGACTGGCAGGTCTTCCCCTAGAGTTGCAAGAGTAAGAATCACGTACATTACGTATGATAGTAAAATATAAAACATGCATAAGAAAACTAACTGTACTTGACCATTTATCGGAAGGTCCTGGATCTTTAAAGGGCTATCCTCACTTCAAAATATAAAGGGATTTAGATTCCTCCAAACTAAACTTCGTCATGTTAATTCTCATGGCCATGAGAAATCTGGACAGGTTTCAAAGCTATTTCTCACAATTAATATCTTTATTGCCCACCAACGGATTATTAACTAACCACTGGCCTCAATTTCAGTATAGGAAAAACTATTTTAGTCACTGTCATAGGAAGAATTCTAAGATGATCCCAAATGACCCCTCACCCTGTGAATATAATGAGATCACTCCCCTGACTATCTCACATTACATAGTAAAAGGATTTCTACAGGCATATTTAAAGTTTCTAATTAGTAGTCTTTGAGTTAATGAAAAGATTACCCGGATGGGTTTAGCCTAATCACAAAAGCCCTTCAAGTAAGAGTCTAGAATGCAAAGGCAGACACAGAAGGTAAAGAAATGAACCCCTGCTGTCCTGAAAGAAAACAAAATGCCTATGAGGGCCAAGTGACAAGGAACTGCAGGTGGCCTCTAGGAGCTGAGTGGCCCCCTTCAACAGCCAGGAAGAAATAAGGGCCTCAGTCCTGTAACCACAGAGGACTAAATTCTACTACAGCTACATGAGCACAGAAGAAAACCCTAAGCTCCAGATAAGAACACAGTCTGGATGACACCTTGTGAAACTCTTCGCAGAGATACCAGTGAGTGGCCCACGCCAGACTTCTGACCTACGGACTATGAAGTAACAACTGGGTTATTAGGCACTAAGACTGTAGTAATTTTGTTATGCAACATAAGAAAATGTATACAATCGCTTTTGGGAATAATAAACCTTGAGTGGCTTGTCCCTATACCATGACTTTTCATTATCCATCAAGACTCTGCTCAGATGTCACCCTGACTCTCTCCAGAAATGCTTTCCTACGTGCAGCCACAGCACCCTGTACACACTACTACCATACTAGGTGTACTTGTCTCTCAACCCCATGGTACAGAGACTGTATCTACCCTTCAAGGCAAATGCAACACCCAGCAACGCACCTTAGAAGGCCCTATTCAATAAATAAGTGCTCTAAAATTACAAATATATATATTTGGAGATATATATACATATATATGTATACACACACACACATATACACACACAAATATATTTTTTTTATTTGTACGTATATACTCAATTTATTGGTAGGCTCCACACCCAACGTGGGGCTTGAACTCACAACCCTGAGACCAAGAGTTGCATACTTTACAGAGTCAGCTAGGTGCTCCAACAAATGTTTTCAAATTTTTTATTTCTTTTGATCCTCACAACCAATCTGAAAGGTAAGCAGGACAGATATTATCATCTCTGATGAGAAAATAAGAAGGTCAAAATGCTTGTGTAGCTTGCCCAAGTTGCATACAAGATCTGTGTTATGGGTTAGGACACAGGTCTTCCAATTCCCTCATCCACTTCCCTGGCATTCTTTAGATCACTGTTTCTCAGATTTTTTTTCACTGGGACCCATGTTGTAAAAGACAAAACAAAGCACCCATTTTACATACAGACACCTCTAAGAAAAAAGTTTTACAGAACCTTAATCTTTATGACAGAAGGTGTTATATTTCCTGACCCAGTTTATTCTTTCATTAAAAAAAAAAAAGCCAGGGGGTGCCTGGCTGGCTTGATCGCAGGGCTGAGTTCAAGCCCCACGTGTAGTGCAGAGTTTACTTAAAAAAAAAAAAGCTGACCTCAACCCACTAAGATTCCACAACCCTCTTAACTGCTTTCACTATACCACGTTGTCCTTATAAGAACAGTGTACATACACACAGCCGCTAACTCTTAAATCTAGACTACATCAAATATATCTACTATATTTTATCTTGAAAAATAAAAATTAAAAAGCATTAACCCTAGGCTGAACAATACAATCTAAAGATAACAAAAACACACATTTTGGATATTCGTATTATTGAAAAGTTCTATATTAAAGTCAAAACTATGTTAACCAAAGTTTATTCATTAGGGGCTCTACTATCCGGGAGTTTTCGTGGAAAGAATTAATCAAGACAGCTGAATTATTAGATTTAGAAAAGTATAGATATAAAAAAAGACAAAGGTAGAGATATAGATATAGATATCTATCTAAAATTATAGATTCAAAATGGTTACGCCTCATTGATACCTGAAGGGCTTTGCAGATACAATGAGTTGTAACCATTTTGAATCTATAACTTTCTGAAATCTATAACTTTCTGAAATCAATCAACTAATTCGAGTTTCTAAAGATAAAAGGAGAGGCACCTGGTGGCTTGGCTGCTTAAGCGTCCACTCAGCAGGGAGCCTGCCTCTCCCTCTTCCTCTGCCTCCCCCCACCACTAGCGCAGGCGCACTAACGCGCGCTCGCTCTCGCTCTCTGAAATAAATAAATAAATTAATAAATAAATAAATAAATAAATAAATAAATAAATAAAATCTCTAAAATTTTTTTAAGATAAAAGAAAACTGAACATAGGGGTGCCTGGGTGGCTCAGTAGGTTAAGCATCTGCCTTCAGCTCAGGTCATGATCCCAGGGTCCTAGGATGGAGTCCCGCATCAGGCTGCCTGCTTCTCCCTCTCCCTGCCACTCTGCCTGCTTACACTTGTGCTCTCTCTCTCTCTCAAATAAATAAATAAAATCTAAAAAAAAAGGAAACAACATAATTTAACATTAAACATTTTTTCTCTTTATTTAACAAGAAAAATGCTATGAAAAAGGAAAAGACAGTAAGAAATAGCCCTTAGATATTCTAAAATAAGATAGCCAAAATTAAAAACTCAATTGAAGAGTTAAATAAGTTGTCCCTCTTGTAAATATGCTACTTGTAGTAAGTCTTCACTACTCATTTTAGCCTGCTACTAGTTTAGAAACTGGATCACTACATTTATTGGAACTGTAGACAAAATAAGCATAAGGAAGCTCTAAATGAGGGGTTTTTTAAGTTTCCTTATGAATAACTTAGATTAGCTGTGGAATGTGAAGTTGGTGACACTAAAATCTGGGATGCCTTCTGACTTATTTCCTTGGTTCTCAAGTTATGCCCCAAAGAGATGAGATGAGATGTTATCCTTATTCCTGCATAAAAAAATCTGGCTTCATTTCTCCCTCCCACACCCACTGACAATCAATCATGGCTAGGACACACCACAGAATCCTTCCCATCACGCCCTGCTGAAAGTCTCTCCCCAATCTATTTGATATCCCAGCTCCACAGGAATGGCCAAAGTAACTTGTAGTTAATTCTTCACATAAACCTTTATATTCTAATTACCAAAAGTATTAGAGCTTTTCACCATGTCCTTCGTAAAGCACCTTCTGCATCCTGACATCTAAAATAGTAGTGCCAGAAATGAAATATTGCTGCTCATGTTATAAATGCTTACCTCAAAACCAGCCCCTTAATATAGTCAAATCCACTCACCCAAAAGTAATTTAAGGAAACTTCCAGTTAAACACAGCAGATGGAGTATAGGCTCCTATTTTCTCTGCCTCCCAAAGAGTTAAGAAATTTCAACCAGAGGTGCCCGGGTGGCTCAATCAGTTAAGCATCTGCCTTCAGCTCGGGTCATGATCTCAGGGTCCTGAGATCGAGCAGGTCATCCAGCTCATTGCTAAGTGGGGAATTTGCTTGTCCCTCTCCCTCTGCCCATCCCCACTGCTCATTCTCTCTCAAATAAATAAATAAATAAAATCTTAAAAAATATATGAATGAAAGAACAGTAAAGGATTTAACACAACTGAGAACATTACAACCCCAAGGAGCTACAAAAGAAAGTAGTAATGAGAAGCAAGCCTATTTTCATCCCCAGAACCATGAAAAGACTTAGAACTTAAAGCAGAAATATAACACAAGATGCAAAAGTGAAGAGACAAGACCAAAAACAGGAACAGTGGCTGAAAGATCCCCAGGTCCCTGTTCTACCTTACAGAGCCTCTGAAGAACGAGAGGTTTATTTGTGGGAGCCAGTAAGGCTCCAAAGTGGCAAAACCAAGCACAGTAAGATAGGAGTGAAGAGCAAAGTATATGATTAACCTTAGTGGGATTAAGTGGAATCTGTGCAGTGAATCAGCCCTGCTTTCAGAAGGTTGGCAGCTTGGCTTATAACCCCCTCACCTTTTCTCCAAAGCACACTTTGCTTCTCTGGAGAAACCAAATGACCTCCAGACCTGTGGTTACCAGCATGAAGATATTTCCCCCAATAATAAACCAGCAGAGAACCCCAGTGTCTCTGTCACATGCTACCTCCAAACAGCATCAGATTTTTAGTGTCTCACCCTTAAATATGAATGGAAAGCCCAGAGCACTCAATAAAGTTTCCAAAGTAAAAAAGTAAGCCAAAAACAAGCAAAAACACAGCAACTAGAAAAAAAAAAACAAAACAATAAAGATTAAAAGAAAACTTGAAAAAAAAATCACCATTATTCTGAGAGATATCATATCTGTATAACAAGAACAATGCTATAAAAAAGGAAAAGACAGTAAGAAACAGCCCTTCGAAATTCTAAAATAAGATAGCCAAAATTAAAAATTCAATGAAGAGTTAAAAAAGTTGAAGAAATCTCTCAAAAGTAGAACAAAACAAAACACAAAACACAAAAACAAAAAAACCCAAAATAGAACATAAATGGTAAAAAAAGAAAAAAGAGAATCTACCTTAAAGGCACAAAAGCTACCAAATTGCAGCTCAAGAGAGAAGAGAAAAAAATAAAGGAGAGGGAATTATCAAAGAAAAAATATGTAAAAGTTTCCAAGAATGTAAGCACAGAAGTGGCACCATACAATGCCCACTGAGTGTCCAGCACAATACATAAAGAAATCCATATACAGGCATATTTACCATGAAATTTCAGACAACAAGATGTAAAGGGAAGATCCTAAAGTCTCCAGAAAAAAAAAGCAGCAGAATGACAACGGACTTCTCAATAGCAACAGGGCAAACAGAAAACAATGGAGCAATGCTCCCAAAATCCTCCTCCTTGGCAGGAAATCAGTAAATATGGTTTACAATACACAACTCAACAAAGAGCAAAGCAACAAAAGGTTATTATTAGAAATATGAAGTTAAATATCTGAGCAAACAAAATGCTGAGAACATGGAGAATAGGACTGGAGGGTTGGAGCAGACAATGGTTTTTTGCATAATATCCTTTCAGTAGTACCTCACCTTTTAAAACCATGTAACATATTAGTTTGATAAAAATGAAAGCAAAATTTTATTTTAAAATTTTAATTAAAATCATAAGTATTTAGTGTGTTCAATACAAGATACCCAATAAAATTTAAAACACACAGATTAAAAGATCTGTTTTTCAGCTTAAAGCTCATCCAAAAGTTGATAACAAATAATAAGTGGACTGACATTCTCAACACTTCAGATACTAGCTATTGTTAACAGCATATTTCAAGGCCAATCACATGGTTTATGCTAACTTAACTGAGTCTACAAAATAAATAAGATAGAAAAATCAGGTAATATTTTTACAATCTAAGGAATATTTGTTAAATAAATGATTGATTGAATGAATGAACCAACAGAACCCTGATCTGTCAAGTGGGCACATACTGTTGCGGCTAGGCTGGAGCAATCTAAGGAATATACACTTGTTGAGAATTTGTAACTTAAAAGTCTCCCTCTGCTGTTCCCCCCTGCTTGTGCTCTCTCACTCTCGCTCTCTCAAATGAATAAATAAAATCTTTAAAAAAAACACACACATAAGGGGCTCCTGGGTGGCGCAGTCGTTAAGCATCTGCCTTCGGCTCAGGGTGTGATTCCGGCGTTCTGAGATCGAGCCCCACATCAGGCTCCACCACTGGGAGCCTGCTTCTTCCTCTCTCACTCCCCTGCTGTGTTCCCTCTCTCACTGGCTGTCTCTCTGTCAAATAAATAAATAAAAATAAAATCTTTTAAAAAAACACATAAGTTCATCTTCTAACATATCTGACTTCTATTTATTTTTTTAAAGATTTTATTTATTTATTTGACAGAAAGAGAGCACAAGCAGGAGGAGCCGCAGGCAGAGGGAGGAGGAGAAGAGGCTCAATCCCAGGACTCTGGGATCATGACCTGAGTCAAAGGCAGATGCTTAACGGACTGAGCCACCCAGGCGCCCCTGAACTTATGGTTAAATACATCATGATGATTAGGTTTCTAATAAAAGAATGAAAACTGAATACTATCATTTACCTCCTCTCCCTCCTAAAAACCCACTGAAATGAAAGTTAAAAAAAAAAAAAAAAGGTAGAGGGGCGCCTGGGTAGCACAGTCGTTAAGCGTCTGCCTTCGGCTCAGGGCGTGATCCCGGCATTCTGGGATCGAGCCCCACATCAGGCTTCTCCGCTGGGAGCCTGCTTCTTCCTCTCCCACTCCCCTGCTGTGTTCCCTCTCTCGCTGGCTGTCTCTCTGTCACATAAATAAAAAAAAAAATCTTAAAAAAAAAAAAGGTAGAAAAACATAGATTAATTAAAACTCAAGAATAAAGCAGAGAACATCAACAATGAAAAGATAATGACAAATTTCTGAAGAATCAAAAGCAAAAGGATTCAAATTGGTGGAGAAATCAGGACAAAGGTAGCCATAACTCCAAATGTGCACAGAAGGCTGAAGAAGAGGCAGAAGCAAATTCTTCCAATAGGGGGGAAAAAAGCACAGGTTTAGAGTACTAGAATGGGAGATTATTGTTCTCAGGGATTAATTAAGGGTTTGTGTGACAAACAGGTACTTGAGGTCAGCCTCCTTCAACCCAAACATATTTCCAGACAAAGGTAACCGCAAAAGATAATGAGCAAGCTACCTTGTAGGAGTTAGCTCTTCAACAGTGGGGTCTGGTACCACAAAGTAGCAGGGTACCAATACACCTGAGTTTGCCCACTGCAACCCCAGTCCCACCCAGCTGATGCCAGTTTATGTTCCAGGATCATTATTAGAAGTAGTGTCCCCTTTCATTCTGAAGAATGTTTGCATGATAAATTATATGGTCACCTTTCAAAGAAGGTATACCCTCTTTGTTTGGGCTGGCAGAGGAGGGAGGGATCCTCTGATTGTTCCCTTTCCTAAACACTCTCCACACGTGGCAGAAGCACATAAGAGCAGAGAAAACCCATGTCAGCTGTCAAAATAAATCACCTGCCAGGACTTCATAAACACAAATGAACATCCAACAATCACAAGACATTTTTCTCAACAACAACAAAACCAACCAAGATGACCAGTAAGAATATAAGTGACCCAAAAAATCAGAAAAATCGAGAAACAGAACTCAAACATGGATGTGTGCTTATCCTCCCAGAGTTTTGATAAACTCTAGTTTCTTTAAACAACCATAAGCTGCCACTAAAAAGTAAAATAAAGCAACAAGTGTAAGCACAGTGGTTTAAAAAAATGGGCTTCTGAGCCACACTACCTAAATTCATCTCAGCTTTACCACAGATTAACTGTGTACCAGAGACAAGTTACTTTACCTCCCTTAGCTTCAATTTCTTATCTGTAAAATGGGGATAATACAAGTCATATGTCATATTATTTCATGTTTTAATTGGAAATCATGCAGTACAACCAAGAAAAGTACCTGATTGATAATAATTACTAAATAAATGTTTACTAGTGTTATTTGTAAAACTTAAATATATGATTACTAGAATAAATTTAATAATTTATTAAATTATTAAATATTAAATGTTATAAATTTATTGAATTTAATAATTTATTAAATTATTAAATTTATTCTAGTAATAAAAATTGAAATCTCTCAAAACAATAGAACAAACAGGAAAAAGGGAATATATAAAAAGAAAGTAAGAATACACAAAGAAATTGTCCAGAAAGATTAATAAGATTTTTAAGGGGTGTGGGGGCAAAAAACAACAACAAAGAACTAAAATAAGAAAATTGGGAATTTTCTAAAATCAAGGAAGAAGAGAATATTCAAAGATCAGGTTAACTACCAATGAAGAAAGAACAGGTTTGGAATTAGACTTCTCAACTGCAACACATGATGCTGGAAGGTGAGGCAAAAGAAAGATGCTCAACAGTCTGAGGGAACACTTCCCACCGAGAATTCCACAAATAAATGAGAATGTCTTACTAATCCCTTGTGATTTAGAAGGTGAAGGAAACAACCACTATTGGTTAAAATCCTGTCCTTTTAGAGCCCTGACCTTCATTATTTTTTTTTAAAGATTTTATTTATTTATTCGACAGAGATAGAGACAGCCAGCGAGAGAGGGAACACAAGCAGGGGGACTGGGAGAGGAAGAAACAGCTCACAGCAGAGAAGCCTGATGTGGGGCTTGATCCCATAACGCCGGGATCACACCCTGAGCCGAAGGCAGACGCTTAACCGCTGTGCCACCCAGGCGCCCCATTTTTTAAAATTTTCTATTACATAAACTATTATTCTGGAGTCCCACTTTCTACTGTTTTTAATTATTTTTATTGTGGTGAAATTTATATAACATAAAAGTTACCATTTTAACCAGTTTTAGGTGTATAGTCCAGTAGTGTTAAGTATATTCACATTGTTGTACAACCATCATCATCCATCTCCAGAACTTTTTCATTTTTCCAAGCCAAAACTCTACCCATTAAGCAGTAACTCCCCACTTCCTCCTCTCTCCAGCCCCTAGCAACCACCGTTCTATTTTTTGTCTCTATAAATTTGACTAATTCAGGTACCACTAAGTAGAATCATACAATATTTGTCCATTTGTGTCTGTACTTTTAAGTTTTAGTAATATTTGGAAAAGGCTAAAAATGTTTAAAAATATTTTTTATTTATGTTGGGTGCCTGGCGGGCTCAGTCAGAGGGGCATGCAACTCTTGATCTCAGGGTCATGAGTTTGAACCCCACATTGGGTGTAGTGATTAAATAAATAAATAAATAAATAAATAAATAAATAAATAAAATTTAAAAATATATTTTTATTTATGTACTACATATATCCCAATTACAATGTATTCTATATTATTTTTTAATGCTTATTTTATCCAATTCATTCTGTAAGGCTGCCTTTAGATAACAGCTTGAGCAACAGAAACTTGATCAAGGCAAAAGGGCCCACAGCGACCACCTGGCTACATTCAGGCAGGCCCATCAGACAACCCACCTCAAAATATCCATAGGCCCTAACTGACAAATGCACTACTTACAACCAGGCACAGTTACCAAAAAAAGGTAAAATTCTGTATATCCCCATATGTCCTCACCTTTTTGCTTTAAATACAGCCCCCACTCACTGCCTCCTATTGCAGTCTGTTTTGCTGTCCTGCTAGCTACTCCCTTGAGGTATATCCAATAAACTTCTATCTCCTTTGTTCTGCCTTGTATGAATCCTTTCACCGCCCATGCCACTGGCCCCCACCTGATCAGGACACTCCACATTTGGGGGGCCCCCATCCAATCAAGACAGATACCACACAGGAATTTAAAAATTCAAAACAGATATTCATTGTTAAAAAATAGTGTAAGTGGGGCGCCTAGGTGGCTTAGTTGGCTAAGCATAGGACTCTTGATTTCATCTCAGGGTCCTGAAATCAATTGGGCTCTGTGCTGGGTATGGAGCCTGCTTAAGATTCTCTCTCTCCCTCCTCTCCCTGCTCCGCCTCATGCACACACTCTCTCTCAAAATAAATAAATAAATAAATAAATAAATAAATAATAATGTAAGTGGGGGCACTTGGGTGGCTCAGTCAAGCATCCCCCTCTTGATCTCAGCTCAGGTTTGGATCTCAGGGTGGCTAGTTCAAGCCCTGCATTGGGCTCCACACTGGGCATGGAGCCTACTTTTAAAAAATAAATAATAATAATAATAACAATAATAATAATAATATAAGTGAACCTTGATTTAAAATTTTTTCAACTTCATTTTTAATTAGTGATTAGGCTGCAAGTCATCATCAGTGTTGAATAAATAATTACTTCAAACAAGGAATGGTGCAAATAATCTTAGTAGCAACCAAACTGAAGTGATTAGGGAATATTAGAAGGCTATTTCTTGTTTTTATTGAATGCTTTCAAACTCTTAAGGAACCCTATACTATATCATTATTATTATTGCTAGAAAGTTTTACAAATATTGTGATGTAAATGCTTCATTTATCCCAGAAGTATCTATGCCTGACAACTCAATCTATTGGAAAAATACTTATCAGGCCACCTCACCTATGAAAAGCAAGCTAAGAAACAGGAAGTATGCACATAAAGGCCTCCAAACACTCAAAATTTGTGTTAATATACTCCACTGCGCTAAAGAATCCCTCAGGTACTTGCCCTTATTTCACACAAAATTTTAGAAGTTTACGTATCTTTAAAAAAAAAAAAAGTTGTTTATATATCTTGATTCAAAGCCCACAACAGTTCAAAAGCAGAGAGAAGAAAAACATGTGGCACATAGCGAGGTTACAAACTCACAAAAAGTAGACCAAGAACAAACAAATCCTCTTGAGTGGGTAAAAGGGAAATGCCTTTCACACCCAGGTAAATTCTTGAGGGCATGGTGCCTTCAACACAAAATAATTTAGATTCAAAAATGAAGAAATGATATTATACAAATTCAAGATCCTTTGCTTAAGAAAAGAAGGGACAGTGTAATGTTGCGAAAAGACTGTCATCAAAAAAGGTTTTGTGTTTTGTTTTTTTAATTCACCCTTAAAAAAAATCTTTTAACTCTGAAAACAGTAATCCAGACCGTCTCATCCTGAAGGGTTCTTAATAGCTAAAGGTCTGAGACCATAACAGAATTAAGTTTCTGTGAGTAGATGATCACTATTTAACTTTTTCCTTCTTGATATACATATTATACATATTGTCAAAGAGGGCTGTTTTAAATTTTTCATACACAAAGTGATTTTATTTGATCCAGAGACACTGTCTCACCTAATACATTAGTTAGCTCGTTAGCTATTTTACTATTCTAAAAACCACCTCTGTTAATGCATAAAAGCAATTCACTTTCATGAAGAAAAACTAAACATTATGAATAAGAAAAATAGTATCTCATGAGCACTTCCTTCTTAAACTATTTTCATTGCTTGTATATAAATATACTTTATATACATATTTTCCCCACAAAAGTGGGATCACACTTTACATGCTTCTTAATCTGTCCTTTAACACAAATATCTTTGCATGTTATTACTCTCCTGTAGGCTCTAACAATAGGGGTGTTAGGCCAGTTAATCTCTTTGAACCTCACTCCTTCATCTGTAAGAGTATCTACCTCTTTGGTGTATGTAAGAATTAAATAAAATGATCCGTGTAAAATACAAAGCAAAATACCTGTCACACAGTAAGAGCCCAATAAATGTTGGCTTTTGTTAAAAGCTACATAATAATGGACTACCTAAAACAACCTGTTAATCAATTTTCTATTTTTAGCCAGTTTTTACCTATTAGCACAACACTGAAATAAAAATCCATGAGATTAAATCATTAATACATCCTAAGCTTTTTTAAAAAATATTTATTTATTTGAGAGACAGAGCGGGAGAGAGCGAGCAAGAGTGCATTAGCAAGGGGGAGGGGCAGAGGGAGAAGGACAAGCTGACACGTCCTGGCTGAGCAGGGAGCCCTATGTCACATTTGAACCCAGGACACTGGGATCATGACCTGAGCCAAAGGCAGACACGTAACTGACTGAGCCACCCAGGTGCCCCATCCTAAACTTTCTTAGAATAAATTTAGAGGTGTAATCTTGGATCAATGATATTTTATACACTCCCAAATATAACTACTTTACATTCACTTAACACGGTGTTTCCCCATATTTCTCATCTCTACCTCACTCTTGATTTTTTTGTTTCTAAATAAATGTGTTTTGTAAAGTTAGAAAAGCTTGCAGTAAATAGTATGAAAAGTAAGGTATTTACTATCTAAATTTTAATCACTATTTACATTTTACTTAGGAGAATGAACAAGCTTTCAGTGTCATATTCCAATGTATTTCAAGCACTTTTACTCTACATGAGCTTTAAAGAGAACTTCAATTTATAGTTGACAGTTGTTTTAATGCAAGTTGATTTAATAATTGTTAGTTTCTTAACAGTTGTTTAAAAGTTGTATAAGACAAATGTTGTATTTTTAAAACTATTTTTAAATGTCTCCAAATGAATCAAAATTCAGCGTTTCTTATAGAAACTCTAAAATTTGAGGAGAGAGAATTGCTCAATCTGTTGAGACTGAGAAAACCTGGGGAAAATTTAGCAGAAGCCCTCATCTTTGCTCAAGAGACAAGTCCTGCTAGCACCAAAACACATTCTCATTGGTGTCTAGGAGAGACTGTTTCTTTAAAGTAACACTGCTAACACGCCCCCTTTTTCCTAGAAACTGTCATTTCCTGTCATGAAAAAACAAAGGGAACAAGACTCTTGAAGAAGCAGAAGCCCGGCTGGGGATAAGCAGAACCCGGGCCTGGCCACAGAATGTCTGTTCCTACGCCTGTCCGGGATCAACCAAGTTATGCGAAGTGACTAACTCGTGACAGCCTCGGGCGTTGGACGCCGGCCACACTGCCACCTCTTTCAGGTCCAACGCTCATGCAAGCAGCCTGGCCTGGAATGGCTCGACCCTCGGCCCTCACGTCTGGACTACGGGTCAGGAGTCTAATGGGATCCAGGCCCCTCGGTACTCAATCTCGGGTAAGTGATGGGAGATCAACTTCAACCAAGAATCAGATATTACAAAGGACCCAGGTTTTCCCATCCCGCCCTCACTCCTGAGTTGGGGTCTCGGATGGGTAGGGGAACTAGGGGAACCTTCGATAGGGGTCAAAAGTCATGCAACATCGGAGCCCTTCTAACTTATTCGCAGGCCAGGGTCGTGCGTTGGGGAAAGACTAGAGGTCAGACGTCCCGAAAGATCGGGCCACCCCCTCCCACTCTCCTGCATGGAGTTTGGGGATAGGGGCTGAGGGTCCCCAACACACAGGACCCGGGCCACCCTGGACTCATTCCCAGTCCGGAGTTTGGGGGAGATTCTCAGGTTAGAGATCAAAGGTCACGGAAGAACCTTCCCTCCTCCTGGCCCCACAAACCTGTGTCAAGGGGTGTTGGGAACTAGACAAGAGCAGCGGCCATAGTACCTGAGTCGAGGCCAGCGCCTGCTGGAGCTGCTGTTGCTCCTCGCTGATCTTTTGCTTCAGTTTCTTGAACATGGTGCAGCGCGGGGTCCTGAGTGTGAGACCTGAGGAGCGAGTGCCCAGGGAGACCCGGCCGCGGCGGCACGGTGGCTTCTCTACACCAGGGACCGTGGGGGCCGGGCCTCACCACCTCCTCCTTGGGCTCGCGGGCGGATCGGGACACTCGTCCTGCGGGTGTCGGCGTCGCCGCCGCCGCGTCTCTTTCTTCTGGGTGCCACTGGTTGGCCTATGCCCCCCATCCAGCCCTGGCAGCGGCGGCGGCGGCGACAACGGCAGCAGGTGAACGGTGTGCCAAAGACGTCTGCGCGGCCTACGTGGAGCTCGCCAGGGGAGCTCTACGGAGCGCCGGAGGGGCCAAGCACGAAGTCGCGCCGGCACATGCGCTCTCGGGCTGTCCCTCCCGAACGCGGCAGCGGGGAGTAATACGCCTTGTTCTTCGCTGCTCCAGTTCATTGCGTGCAGGGATGCATGCCCTCCGAGCTGGGGCCAAGGCTGGTCTGAGCACTGCAGTGACGCACACCCGGACTTCGGCACTGCAGAGTCCCGCGCGGAGGGTGCTGCTTCTGTTAAGGACGGCAGGGTGGACAGGCCCACCGCAAAGAGCCGCGTGTGTGAGCGACTGGGGTGGGTGAAGCGGGGAATCCAGGGAACCTGCCTTGCGCTCTGAAGGATGGTGTACTTTTGTTCAGTATTTGTAGTTAAGAGTCTGTATCTTCAGTGCCTGGAACTCCTACTGCTCCCCAGAGGGGCCGTCTTTCCTTCCCTGGACTCTCCCAGAGGTCAAGAAGTGCCTGACACTTCCCAGGGTCCAAACGTTTCAGGACGATATTGTAAAATCTCAGCCGTTTGGACATCCGTCTTTATTTTTTATTTAACCGAAATCGTATATTTTCATGTATTCATTCCAAAATCTTTATCATTCTAAGTGCCAGGTCCTTGGGAACGTTAAAAAGAATTCACAGCTGGTGGAATACACAAATTTCCAAAGGGTCCAAGTTTACCCCTAGCATCTGCAATCATCCCAAGAAAGTTTATTGTTTATGTGCCTAATTCTTCCCACACCCTGAACTTGGGCCACCTGTGAACCCCCATATCCATCTCAGCAACTACCTCTGCATGCTATACCAAATTGCTTCACATTGCCTCGTATGAACCTGAGAGAATATGGGCTGATCTTCACATTTCAGCAAATTTTATTTACTAGCAAATTCTGCTGTAAGATTCCAAAGCCTGATCCCTAAATGTAGTAGAGCCAGAACAGGGCCTAGTCTGAACACCGCATTGACAGCTGGGCCAAGTCCTCTCTTATCTAATAGTGAACACCTATATATTTACCAAGAAAGTTGTAGCACTGTGACCTTTGGCCACAAAGTACAAAGTCAAATGCCTGAAGGGAGAGAAAGATTATGAGTGACACACATATGGTATAAGACAATGGAGAATGAAGGAAAGAACCAAACTGGATAGTGCAAATCCACCCGGAGGTATTTTAAATCACTCCAGCAAAACAGCTCTTAGGATAAAATTCAGCCCAGAGGCCAGATTGTGACCTCTGAGTCTCAATTCTCTGCCCCTCCATTTTCCTCGTCTATAACATTTTAATAATATTTCATGGGGATGTTGTGAAGTTTGTGTGCAGAGGGTATAGCTCATAGTAAGTGACACTTAAAAATTCTAAGAGTTTCATTCTCTTCTTACTTCTGACACTCCCCCTCTCTGTGTTGAGAGCTCTAGCCTAGACCTCTCCCCTGAACTGCAGATTATTGCATCTTCGTTAGGCTGTCCAGTTCGGGAGGACAAAAACCATGGCTGTTATACAACTCAACCAGTGCCTAGTACAGGGCCTGACACTAAATTTCCACAGAATTACTTAGTCTTAATACATCCAGCTGCCTACTGAACAGTTTCTCTTAATACTGCATAGGCACCTCAATTCAACATGTCTGAAACTGGAATCATCTGCGACTACACCCCCTACCATCACCATCCCAATTTGTCCCTTCTTTGTTTCTTCTCACCCTCGTGCATCTTCTCCTCCTCACAAGCTTGCTTTGCCATCTGTATTTTCTGCCTTGGCTGGTGTCATCTCCATCTGCCCAGTTACCCAAGTAAAAAACTGTTGAAGTTAGTCAAAACATTCCTCTCATTCTTCACCCACATCCAGCAAATCACCAAGCCCTCTTTTACTCTGAAATAGTTCTCAAATCCATTCTCTTTCCCATTCACCCTGCCACTAGTTAGTTTCAATCTTCATTTCATTTCACCACTTAAATGATCTCTCAGTTTCCAGATTGGCTTCTCTCCAGTCAATCTTCTATATAGCTGATGTTACTCTCCTGCTGAAACCCCATCAGTGACCTCCTTGTCCTGCAGGACACTATTCAAATTCCCAGAGAGTACAAGAAACTCTTAGCAGCCTGGTTCCTGCTTTCTCTCTCATTACACCCTCTCCATACTTCACACTTGAAACCTCCAGAAATTTCAAATTAACTGGTAGTTCCCTTGCACATCCGGCTTTTGTATACCTCCTTGCCGTTCTTTTTTTAGTCCCCATGTTATGCATAGTAGTTTTGAACACCTTAATGAATCCAGTATACTTATTGTCTTCCATGACTTTGTATATTTCTTCTTTTTCCACGTTCCTTATCTATCCTTGATAATGCTACCCACATGTCATCTTTCCTTTCAAGCATTTCCTAACACCACCCTTAAAACCACACACACATCAGTGGACATAATCATGTTCCCCTCTTTACAACTTCAGTCTCACAAGCTGTTAATGTATGTATCACACTGTAGTTTTATCTTTTATTACAAAAGTAGTATATACTCACTGTAACAAAAACAAAAGTTCAGTTGACCCTTGAACAACACAGATTTGAACTGCACATGTGAAATTATACATGGATTTTGTTTTCAGTAAATACAATACAGTACTGTAAATGTATTTCCCTTATGATTTTTTTCTTTTTTCTAGCATGCTTTATTATATGAATACAGTCTATAAATACATATAACATACAAAATACATGTTAGTCGACTGCTTATGTTATCAATAAGGCTTTGGTCAACAGTAGACCAGTCATCAGTGGTTAAGTTTTGGGGGAGACAAAAGTTACACACAGATTTTTCAACTGTGCAGGAGGTTGGCACCCCTAACCCCCACATCATTCAAGGGTCAACTGTATAATCTTTTTTTTTTTTTTAAAGATTTTATTTATTTATTTGGCAGAGATAGAGACAGCCAGCGAGAGAGGGAACACAAGCAGGGGGAGTGGGAGAGGAAGAAGCAGGCTCATAGCAGAGGAGCCTGATGTGGGGCTCGATCCCATAACGCCGGGATCACGCCCTGAGCCGAAGGCAGACGCTTAACCGCTGTGCCACCCAGGCGCCCCTCAACTGTATAATCTTATCCCCCCAAATAAGCTCTATTAATAATTTCATTTGTATTCTTTCCATTTTGTTTCTCTATTAATGAAAATACAGAGATGTGTAAATGTAATTATGTATTTGTAGTTTTAATTTATTTTATTTCATTTTAATTAATTTAATTTAAATGTTTTATTAAAAATGGATCATACGTATTCTTCTCCATCTTGCTTTTCTCACTTAACATGCCATGAATATAATTTCTAATCAGTAGCTGTATTTCAGTCTCCTTAATGACTGCATAGTATCTTATACTATGGATAAAGGATTTATGATTGATGTATCAGTGTCCATGTATTAATGGATATTTCACTTCTCCCCAGTTTTTGCTATTAAACAATATTAAAGTGAATAACTTTATAAATATGTTTGTGTACTTGTGTGTATATTTCTGTGGAAAATAGTGGATTTCCAGAAAGGTAACTGAAGAATCCATTCATTATGTATTGTTAATGCCAACTTGACCTCCAAAATGAACACCAATTTATGTTTCTTTTTTTATTTTTTTAAAGATTTTATTTATTTATTTGAGAGAGAGAGTGGGAGAGAGAACAGGAGGGGAGGGGCAGAGGGAGAAGGAGAAGCAGACTCCCCACTAAGCAGGGAGCCCAATGTGGGGCTCAATCCCAACACCCTTAACTGACTGAGCCACCCAGGCGCCCCAATACCAATTTTTGTTTCTACCAACAGTGGAAATGCCCAGTTCCATTTTTTAAAAAGATTTTATTTATCTGAGACAGAGAGAGTGAGCACACAAGCAGGGGGCGGGGCAGAGGGAGAGGAAGAAGTAGACTCACAACTGAGCAGGGAGCCCAATGGAGGGCTCCATCCCAGGACCCTGGGATCATGACCTGAGCCAAAGGCAGATGCTTAACTGACTGAGCCACCCAGGTGCTCCCCTCATTTCCATACTTTTAAAAATGTTTTGACAGTAAAAAGATGACAAATGGCATTTTGTTTTGATTTCCATTTAATTATAGGTAAAGTTAAAATTCAGTCACAAGTATATATGTTATTATAAATCTTTCAGATTATATTATAAAACTCATGTAACTCAGATATTAGATTTTCCTTTTCCCTTAAGGGACAACCCCTTTAAGTAAATTTGGGAAAATGGAGTGTTCCTTGATCCTCCAAGATTCTTCTAAAAGTCTCTACTAAATCCCATTCCACCATGAACCTCTTCATTTGTTATTGGTCTCAGTCTGGAAATCATGACTGCAGTCTCCCTGGGTACCTTGGTACTATACCTCTAAGGGACTTTGTAGCATGAGAATCAGGAGGGAGGGGAAAAACAAGTTGCATTTGGAGGGGATATCAAATATACTTATGGATCCAGCTCTCATTTCCTTCCATTACAGCCCTGCTCAAGACATGTAGACTTATCAAATTTATTAGCAGACTGAAAAACACTAAAGGAATTATGGCACATTAAAGGAAGAAATTTAAACTATATGCTAAATAGGGGGTGGAGGATTGGGCAAAATAGGTGAAGGGGAGTGGGAGATACAGACTTCCAGTTATGAAATAAATAAGTCATGGGAATTAAAGGCACAGCATAAGGAATCCAGTCAATGATAATGTAATAGCGATTTAATGGGACAGATGGTAACTGCACTTGTGCTAAACATAGGTAACATATAAATTTGTCACATCACCAAGTTGTACACCTGAAACTAATGTAACACTGTATGCCAACTATATTCAAATAAAAACAAAAAAACTATATGCTAAATACAACTTTTCCCATAGTTAAAGGGGGAAAAAAAGCTCTTTAAGAGTTATAACCTTGGCTGGCTCAATCTGAAGAGCAAATGACTCTTGATCTCAGGATTGTGAGTTTGAGCCCAGGTTGGGTGTAGAGATTACTTTAGAAAGAAGAAAGAAAGAAAAATAAAGGAAGGAAGGAAGGAAGGAAGGAAGGAAGGAAGGAAGGAAGGAAGGAGCCCGATGTGAGACTCAGGACCCTGGGATCATGACCTGAGCGGCAGGCAGACACTTAACCGACTGAGCTATCCAGACACCCCCATAAAGAACTTTTTTTTTTTTAAGATTTTATTTATTTGAGAGAGGGAGGCGGAGGGGCAGGGGGAGAAAGGATCTGAAGCAGGCTCCATGCTGAGTGCGGAGCCAGATGCGGGGCTTGAGCCCACAACTATGGGATCTTGACCTGAGCCAAAACCAAGAGTTGGACACTTAACCCACTCAGCCACCCAGGCGCCCCTAAAGAACATTTCAAAATAACAAAAAGGTCAACTCATCAGGAAGACATAATCAAAAATATGTATCTACATAGTAACATATCTTCAAAATCATGAAACAAAAACTGACTGAAATGAAAGGACAGAATTTTAAATCCTGAATCACAGCTGGAGATTTTGATACCTCTCTTAGTCCTTGATAAAACAAGTAGAATAAAGGTAGGTGAGGATATAGAGGATCTGGGTCAGCTAACTTTGCCTAATTGATCTTTTTGGAAAACTACCACCACCAACTGCAGAATACACATTTTTTTTTGAGTACACATGGAACATTCACCAAGCTAGACCATATGCTAATTCATAATACAACTCTCAATAAATTTCAAGGCATTAATATCATATAGCATATACTCTGACCACAAAGGAATTAAATTAGAAATCAATAACAAAAAGATATCTAGAAAATCCCCAAATATTTTGTAGGCAGTTAACTTCCAAATAAGTGATGGGTCAAAGAACAAAGCTTGAAGGAAATCAATTCTCAAAAGAACATTGTATGTCTATGTAAAGTATAGTTGTAAAGCAGTTGGAAAGCCACCCATGAAAGAAAGGTCTCCGTATCTTCGTCTAAACTTAGACTATGACTCTCTCAGGAATTTAGCCTACTTTTCTGCCTACGGCCTTTTTTTTTTTTTTACCTTTTTAAAAATAATTTTTGGAGGATATCTTTGTTTTTAATTTAATCCCTATTGCAGGCAGAAAGTAAGTAAACTGGAGAAAAATGAAGAGTTACATTGTCATTGCAATAGCCCCTGTTTGACAAATAGGCACAAAGAAGAGCAAAAAAATTACTCTCCCGAAGTCATATGATCTCGGTGACAGAACTGGAAAGTGACCTCAGGCCTTCTTGCTCTTTATCCCGGCCTCCCAACTGTCATAAATTTAACACTTCCTTCTCTTCTCTGAGACACACCCTGCTCAATTTTTAAAACTTCAATGTCATCTTTAGCAGTTTTATAATTGTTTACATGACATGTCCTGGCACTGTTTACACAGCTGATGGTAACAATTAAATGAGAAAAATCTTTTGAAGGGAAAGCCTAACAATGAGCTGAGAAAAAATTCATTTCAAGAATGAGGTCTTGGTAACAAAGACAAGGGTTGAGGGAATAAAGGTGAGAAGTGGCAAATTCCTTGCTCCTTAGTAAGTAACCATTTGATAATCAGATTCTTAAGTAAACAAATTCACTCTTGCAAACATTTGGATACTGTGTTTGTGTTGCAGGAAAAACAAAAAGAGCCCTCCCCTCATACTCAAGATATCATGTTGGTAGAGTCCTTCCATATGGAAAGGCTTGGGTAGCATTAAGGAATAGGCACACAGACATTAAACTCAACTGGCTGGGTTCAAATCCCAGCTTTGCCATTTATTATTCTGTGATGGGGGAAGTTAACTTTGTTTCTCTGTTGTTTTTTTTTTAAGATTTTATTTATTTATTTATTTATTTGAAAGAAAGAGAGAAAGGGAGGGAGAGCATGTGTGGGGGAAGGGGCAGAGGGTTAGGGAGAAGCAGACTCCCCACTGAGCAGGGAGCCTGATGTTAGGCTCCATCCCAGGACCCTGAGATCATGACCTGAGTCAAAGGCAGACTCTTAACCAACTGAGTCACCCAGGCACCCCATTTCAGTTTTTTCATCTGCAAAATGAAGACACATTATTATATCCATCATAAATCTCCTGCGAGGATTAAAGTAGTTGGATAATAAGTCAGTATCTTGAAGAAGAAAAAAAAAGTTGGTTTCATTCCTCACACCTACAAAATGAAAGTATGAAAGCACTAGAAGAAAATATGGGCTGGTTTATTCTATAATCTTGGAGTGGTAAAGACCTTTCTAATACAAACCCAGAAACCACTACAATAAACAAAGTTGAAATGATCAATCTATATAAATGTTTTTTCTTTTTTTTTTAAAGATTTTATTTATTTATTTGACAGAGAGACAGCCAGTGAGAGAGGGAACACAAGCAGGGGGAGTGGGAGAGGAAGAGGCAGGCTCACAGCAGAGGAGCCCGATGTGGGGCTCGATCCCACAACGCGGGGATCACACCCTGAGCCGAAGGCAGACGCCCAACCGCTGTGCCACCCAGGCGCCCCTATAAATGTTTTTTCTTAATTCCACATGTCAAAAAATGCCATAATATAATGAAATATTACGTAGTGCCTTGCTCTGTAGTAATCAGGTGGCAACATGAACGAATCTTACATAATGCTGGGCAAAAGAAGGCAAACAAAAGAATGTATACTATGTGATTTCATGCAGGCAAAACTAATCTATGGCTTCAGCAGTCAAAGAAAATATTGTCTTGGGGTGTAGGGAAGGCACTGCAACAAGGAGGGGAGATTGAGGGAAGATCCTAGGGTAGCTGAGGGTAACACTCTATCTTTGCTGTTGGTAGTGATTACATGGATATGCTTGAAATACTTGTTTCCTGATGGTGGTGGTGGGTATACAGATCTACATATATGTTAAAACTCAGAAAACTGTATACCAAAAGTAAAATTCAGTTTTACTGTATGTAAGTTTTAAAATAATAATAGTTTACCATGAAAATAATAGGCACAAATATTTAAAAAGAGTGAGGCAGCTCTATGCATACAAATGTGGGAAGATCTCAAGATTTTTTAAGTGAGATATCAAAGAACATGACACACCTTATACAGCATGCTACCTTTAGTGCCATTAAAAATATTCGTGGGGCACCTGGGTGGTTCCATCAGTTAAGCGTCTGACTTCAGCTCAGGTCATGGTGTCGGGGTCCTTGGGTTGAGTCCCACGTCAAGCTCCCTGCTCACTGGGGAGTCTGCTTCTCCCTCTCCCTCTGCCCTTCCCCCTGTTCATGCTCTGTCTGTCTGTCTGTCTCTCTCTCTCTCTCTCTCTCTCATGAATAGATAAAATCTTCGAAAAAAATTGTATTAGTGTATACATATGTGTTATGTTGAGTCTCATGAAATTGCTGATTTTTTAACTCCAAAAATGGTAATTTCATATGGTTCAGCATATGTGCGTGTATATATATTTATAAAGGCATAGATATCACAAAATATATCTCAAACGATGCATAAAAAGCCAATGACAGTGGTTATTACCAGTGAAGGAAACTAAGCAGCTAAGTATCAAGGGTGAGGACATTTACTTTCATATGCTTTTCTACCTTTTGAATTCATGCCCAAGCATGTGTTAACTATTCAAAAATTGATTTTAACACGTTCAATAAGAGGTAGGCAATGGAACATTACCTTTATAATTTTAAAGGGAAATTGTTTTCAAACTCAAATTCTTTTCGAACCAAATAATTAATTAATCATCTATGTGTCCACAAATGCTTAGGAAAAATATTGAAGGCTACACACCAAACTATTAGTTGTGGGTGGGTTAATCCTGAACAGTATAATTAATCAAAACGAGGAGAGTGCAAATGTCACTTTTTACTTTGTGTGTTTCTGTATGTTTTGAATATTTAAAAAGTATGTATAATACTTTTATATAGCCATGTGGATGAGCTGCAGAGGCAGGCGCTGTCCCCTTCCTGCCTGCATCTCAGAACAGGATACGACTTCAACGGACTCTCCGAAGGAAAACAGACTCCTCTCTATGCAATAGCAAAAACTGGATATTTCACTTCAGAATCTACAATTTCCAGGATCTAAATTTTCTAAGGAGAAAACAGATTCTGGTTTACATATTCTAGTGCAGACTATTTTACTCATTTTATTAAACATGTCTTTTCTCCCCAAACCACCCTACCTGCGGCCCTCTGGGTGGATGTCTTCATCTCCCCAGGCATAGGTCAGCTCTGTTTGGCTTGGCTTCCTCTACCTGGGCCTCTAGCATTTCTGCCTGATTCCTCAAGCAGAGCCTCTCTGCCCCACCTCTCTAATCTTGCATTCCCACGTCATCGCCCCCTTAACTCTGTCCTCATGGGCGGGAGAGGTCATTGTTACAAGGAAGTTGATTTTACATTTGGCAAACAGAAGAACTTCTGGTTACTAGGGACTGCCTCCTTAGGAAGAAGGAAGGGAATTGTAAACAATAAGGCTTTTTCTGTCATCAGTTTTTAAAAGATCACACTTGTAATTTAAGAAAATCGGAGCTAGGGAGCATCCTCTATTGGCTAGATGGGGTGCTGCCCGATTCATGAATTGCTTAATAAAACCAATTAGATCTTAAAAAAAAAAAAGTTGGGGCCTCTAGTCTCAGCCAAAACCTCTACTGGCCCCACCTCCAGGTCAAGCTGTGTCCTTGGCTCATAAAAGGTAAAGGAGCATTCCTTCCCAGAGAGCGCTCTCACCTTAGACCACGCCCCACACACCTGTTCAGCAGCTCCCCAAGAGGAGTGCCCAAGGACAGGCAGTTCCTGGTTTAACCTCTGGAGGAAAAGAAATAGAGAAACACCTTGGCTGATGACTGTCCTTATGTGTGCAATTCCTACCTGCCCTGTACTCTCAGCCTGAGCTCTATGTTTCCAGGCACAGTATAGTTGTCATCTCGATCATGGAACACTCGAAGGATGACAACATACATGTACATACATATACAAACATGCAGTATTCTGAGCAAATACACTATTCTGACTTTGAGGCTTACATTTCATTACAGGATCTTCTTGCAAAAATCATACTCAGTAAACTGCCATCTCTAACTGTTCCAGGAGTATGTGATTCTAGAATTCTATTCTTCCTCCATTTGAAAGGGCATTATTCAGAATGCACTGGCCTTCTACTTGAATGGTCTTTGAGAGTAAAAGACAGTCTCTCTTGTATCTTTTCCCATTATGTATGAAAGAATTGCCTGTCCTCTCAGGGCCCAGGGACAGATGCCAGGGTGAGCTGTAGCTCGGCAATGTGGGATGACTGTGAAAATATTGACACTTGACAATAGGGCCCAACCACCAACTATGACAACTCAGCAGCTGGTCCAACCCAGACCGGTTATGCATGCAGCCAAAAGAAGTTGTCCCCAACCTGTTCCCAGATGAAGAGGTTTCTGCTGGACGATTCCTCTGACCCCACCCCAAACAACTACACAACAGCACTGATTTATTTGTGACTTAAAACCAGACAGAGTCACTCGTGCAGGGAGATGGATTGTCCTCTGTAACTACCCTCGTCTCTATTCATAAAACTTTCCCACAACTCCCACAGAGTGGAAGACATTAGCTTTCAAAGGGAAGTGCTATTGGAGTGATGGTAGGTAAGAACTCATGACACAAATATGCTGTCATTGCCTCCTGGGCCCCATTACCTGGGCCTGGACTTCAAGGTTGTCTATCGAGTCAAGTAGAATTTCCCTATTTCTTTAGGGATCATGCATGGTTCAATTGGTTGAGTGTCCAACTCTTGATTTCAGCTCAGATCGTGGGCTTGGGGTCATGGGATCCAGCCCCGCATCGAGCTCCGTGCGTGGCCAGCAACTGCTTGGAATTCTCCCTCTCTCTCTGCGCCTCCTCTCTCTCTCTCAAATAAAATCTTTTAAAAAAAGAAAAAAGGAATTTGCCTATTTCTCAAATGTTCTCCCTCCCCCAACCTCCATTTTCTGATACTTCCATGTATCAGTCAGTCAGAGTATCCACTGAGGAAACCATAACCCATCTCAGGTGTGGGGAACTAGTTACGTAAGTATTGGGAAAGTCAAAAAGCCAAACAAGGAATGGTGAGGCCACCAAGAAATTAGCAAAAGCAGGGAGCTCTTACAATCCCTGGGGGCTGGAGGACCAAGGGCAGGAGGCGGTGTTAACAGAGTCCAGGAGCAGGACCAGAACCACAAAAGTGGTGCTGCCTCCATGGAGACACTCCTCTCCTTCCACCCTCAATCTTCCACCAGTGCTTCCCACTGGCAGCACCCAGTTGGCAAGGGAGCCTGAAAATACAGTTGTAGGGTCAGCCCCTTGCAATCTCAAGAGTGGAGAGTAGACCTGAGAACAAACTGGAAAATGACTGACTCTGAGAATGTCATTTCTGCAACTAATCAGAGCTGAAAATCTTCAAGTGGACTCTGTACTCTGATCACATAGTGCAAAATTCACAGGGCAAAGAGCCACGTGCTGTCACAAAGCTGCGACGGATGACTGCCCAGTGTTTACCAAAGAGGGTCCTTGGAAAACTCATTTTAGGAAATTAGCAGTTGTGGAAGGGAGGGAGGGTGGGAAGGAATCTGGGAGAACAGGATGTTTCTGGTGGAGATGAGATAAGATCTGATTTGCATTTTTACCAGAGTGTCTTGGTTGTGGTTTAGAGCACATTAATGTGCATACAGATCTCCTGGAGATTTTGTGAAACTGCATTAGCAGGCGGGGGGGNGCGTTTGTGGCAGGCTCCTAGGTGATGTTGAGGATGCTGGTTCGTTGACCACATTGAAAGCTAAGGATTTAGTCTCTTGAGTTTGTGTAAATGCTGATTGGAAAGATCCAGGAGGGAGGTGTAAATCCAGGAAAAGATAAAGGGATGCACCCTGACAGTCCCCCAGATCTATCTCTTGCTTCAAGTGTTTGGACAGGACCCAGGGACGTGCCTTCTTTCAGCCTCCAACCACCTTCCAACCTCATTTCCAGCTGTCCCATCATCTCAGTCATCCTCTGCCTCTGGGATCAGGGAACACTGTTATGTGGAGTGTGTGTGTGTGTGTGTGTGCACGCGCACACGCATAGTTTTTCATTGCCAACCAACTGTGAACTCCCAGATTTGTCAGAATTATTCCACCAAGGTGGAGGCCACTGTCAGCCACCTGTCAACATGCATCTGTGGCCCTCCCATCCTTACCTCTCTCTCTGGGCTTCTATTTCGACCCAATGATGTGGCTCTGGAGTAGGTGGGCCACTTATTCCTGGAGCTGGCCAAGGAGAACCACAAGGGCAGGGTCCGTGCCCTCTTCCAGGACATACAGAAGCTGTCCCAGGATATGTGGGGTAAAACCCTGGATGCCAGGGAACCTGCTATGATACGGGAGGAGAACTTGAACCAGGCCCTTTTGGATCTGCATGCCATAGGTTCAGCCCAAGCAGACCCTCATCTCTTTACCTTCCTAGAGAACCACTTCCTAGATGAGGAGGTGAAACCCAAGAAGATAGTCAACCGCCTGACAAATCTCCGTGGGCTGGCGGACCTCCATGCTGGGCGGGTGAGTATCCCTTCTAGAAGGCTCACCTGCAAGCACAACTGGGTGCTTTGGGAGCTCAGTGGCCCCTTTGGCATTCCCCCTGGTGTCAGGGCTTCTGCCTGAGCTTCTCCCTGCAGCTACGAAGGAGCTTTTTAACCACCCTGGAGCCCTCTCCCAAGCCCTGGACCTAATAGAGACATAAAGGTTTTCTTGAAGCAAAAAAAAAAAAAAAAAGAAGAAGATTCTTGAGGCTGGGGGAGGGAATAAGATGCTGGGCATTGATGAAGGGACTGGTTTTAGGTGGGAAGAGATCATCTGGGAAAACAGGAGGGAACAAGAGAAGATGGATGCAGAAGCGGAAGGTTTAGCAACAAATAGTTTTGCAAAATCTTTTTGTTCAACGTTAAAAAGAGCTCAGTTCATATAGGTTTTATAACTGTAATTTCTTTCAGAACCTTTAACATACTAACATGCATTGTGAATCAATCAAAGGTTTCCTAACCATAATTGACTACGGGAACCCCTTTTCATGGATACTCAAGGAGCTCACATTCTGGAAAAGAAATCCTAGCAAACACCGACCTGCTTAGACATTCCTAGTTATTGAATAGAGACAATAAGAACTTATCTGACAATGACTTCACAATGATATTGTGAAGATAAGTTTGAAAACTATGTTCCATAGTTAAGTTCTCAGTGTAGAGATTCAAACAGCAACAGGTATAAATTCCATCAACAGTATAGTCCAGGTTGATATCTGAGAAAGTAGAGCAGACTGTGGTCCAGGAGACCTCCCGGGTTGGCATTTACTTATTGTGCTGACTTCGGCAAAACTCTCAGTCTTGCAGGCTCAGAGAATGTTTCCCCAACACACTGAGAGCAGACATCTCTGGGATGCAAGTGCGTGAGCACGAACCAGTCTCTTGAGAAGGAAACATCAACTACAATTTATTAATATATAACAATGGGGCTGTATCTGCCACATGGGCCATGATAACTTTATTCATTCATTCAAGAATATTTACTGATTGACTGTTATATGCTGGGCCATGAAATGGACATAAGGTCTAGGCAGCACCTATCAGTGTCCTTCCTGGGAAGTGATACACAGACCTCTTTCTGCTGACATCAGTAAAATTGGGGATTAAAAGTATCATAAACGCCTGCCTGCAGAGAGAATAACATGAACATGCAAAGAAAAGCAGGACAAAGAGTGTTGAAAACTGGATGGAGAGAGAGTCCTACTGGCAACAAGCCCACAGTTCCATTCCATGAGACCCTAGGTTCTACCCCTTATAACTGACAGAGCCCTGATCTGCATACCTGTTCTCTAACTTGTCTGGAACAGGACAGATTTGAAGTCATTGAGAGCAGCTGAGGTCCCTTCATGATTCATGAACCTTGACAGAGAAGACGAGAGATAAAAGCTAAGCAAGAGAGCTTTCTAAGGTTAACATCTGCAAAATCTGAGAAAAGATCTTAAAGAATGGCATTTTCCTCTCTCTGGCTTACCAAAGCACGGTATCACCCCTTTACAGACAAGAAGGATAGAATTGAGCTAGTCTTTTAAATATCCAGTTGCAGAATGGATGAGTACCATCCTGTTCCTTACTTGTTTCTCCTCTGCCCACAGCCACAGCCCAGCCTCCTGCCCCCAGACCTAATCATAGCCTGATAAAGGAGGCATCTGACCAGCTCGGGCCCCATAAGCTCCGCATCAGCATGGATGATGTTACCCCACTCTGGTTGCAGAGATCCAGTCCTGATCAATGAGCTCTGGTCTCACCAACAGGATCACATCCCCAGCATCCCTAAGTGCTCTGATTATTTGGCTTTCGCCTTGCCTCTGTTCCTGAATTTTTATTCCAGTATGCCCCCTCCTACCTCATTCTGCCTCCTCCTCTGTGCAATGTAGATTTGCTCCTCCCCTCAGGCCAGTGGCCAGCATCTAGCCACCCTCTGACCCATCTACCTGAATTTTGCTCATCCTGAACTGCTACCTTTCTACCAAGCTTATTGCAACAGTTTCAGGAGACTCAATTAATAACCTCCTACTCTCCTTTCAAGTTGTGAGCCAGCCGGAAGATAAACAGCAGGAGCTGGAGAACAAAGTATCAGCTTTATAACTAATAAGAGTGATGGGGGGAAAGTGATACGGAGCAACTGGTATGTTGTATGCCTCATGCACTTGCTAATAATCTTCACTCCAGAATAAAACTAACTATTCGGCAGAGATGGAGTCAAAGCATCTACTCCAGTCCCTGTGCCCTGACAATGGTCCTAGGGCTCAGGTTGGGCAGCAGTCCCCAGCAACAACTGGCCTGGTGGAATTTACCTAGGATCTTCATTGGGTTCCCTCCAGAAGCAGATGCTGAGACAATGACTCAAGTGCAAGTAGTTCATTTAGGAGCTAAAAAAAAACACCAGTAAGAGGGGGAAGTGAGACAGTATGGGAAAGGCAGTCAAATAAAGGGAGCTCAGACACTATCAAGCTAATTACCATGATGACGACTGGAGCTCAATCACGATGGGGCACTCAGAGCCAGGGTAGATTCACGCTCGAGTATCCTATCCAAGGGATGAGGAGCTTTGGTATTTATATGCTAACTTCCATTAATCATTGGTTGAAGACTAGTGGGAAGGGGTGTCGGATGAGGGGAGGGACAGCAATTCCTGGACACCTGCAGCCTACCACACGGGTAAGCAAAATGGGCTTTAGTGGCCAGAGAACAGCCCTAAGACAAAGTTGCAGGTGCCCACAGTTGGAAGTTGGGCTGGTGTGCACCGAGGGAATGTGAGTGAATCAAACACCATTAAGATCATGTAGTGTCTCGATTCTATCCTTGACCCAAGGAGAAGAATCTGAATAAGCAGCTCCTCTGCTTCCTGCTCAGGGGTGACTATGACTTAGGCTCATGCCACCTCCTCCTGCACCCCCACCCACCACCACCATGGACCAAATCAGTGATGGAACAGGTCCTCAGGGCAGTGAAGCCCTGATGTGAGCTAGACCGGCCACTCTGGCAGCAGCAGGTATTGGGAGGTCAAGGAGAGTGAAATCACATGCTTGTGTTATCTGAGGACTTTTCCCTAGAGAAGAATTAACTCCTGATCAAGGAGCCGAGGAGGAAGAAAAGGATGTGTCACTTTCCCTAACAAACTGGAGAGCTAAAAACAATGTTTCTAAAGCAGCAATAATAAAACATTTTAATAAACCATGCAAGATAAAAGACTGAATTATCTGCTCTTCTCTTTATAGAAGATGGCATTACAAAACTGGTGTGCTATGAAGAGGTAAGCAAAGACTCGACAGACAAAAAACATAGGAAAATGTGTTATAGAAGCATAGTGAGTACTTAATAGTTTATACCCTCACGTTCTTTCTAGTAGGCCACAGAGGCTAGATGAGGCAGTTCTGGGAGCAGATCCATGTTCTGTGCAGAGTCATCACCCCTCTTTGACACTTGGGCACTTTTTCTAGGTCTTACTCACTGGGCCATGTGCCTCTCTCCCTTAGAGGCTGCTCTCTGAGCCTCCATTGTCCCGCCTGAAATCTGAGTATCTCTGGAGTTGGTACACATCTGAAACAGGGATGGATATGGACCAAAGGCGCTTCCTAGTAGTAATCCCAGGAGATGATGTATTCCCAGATTCTGGATTAGCAGGGAAGCAGTGTTGTCTAATCACTCTGCCAAAAGTATTGCATCCCAGCTCATGCCCACTTGACACCAGGGTGGTAGTCATTGTTGGTACTTCGCTTAGGTCCCTCTACCTAATGGCCAGTCTGGAGCTGCTGTGGGTGCTGCTGCTGCCGGTACTGTGACTTTCCATGCTCTGCCCTGGGGAATTGCCCTTGGCTGATAGGAGCCACTTCCTTGGGTCTCCCTGGAGGGGTTATGTCACCACTCCCCACAGGACAGCCATGACTGACCAACACCACAATGCAAAAGCATCAAGGTGGGGCAACTGTGTGTTATCATTTACATTCCACAGAGCTATCCAGTAGGATTTTCTGTGATGATGGAAATGCTTCTGTCTGCTATGCTCAATAGGGGAGCCATTGGCTCCCATGTGGCTACTGAGCACTTGACAGGAGACTAAGGAACTGAATTTTAAATTTTAATTCCGTTTAACTAATGTAAATGTAAATAGCTACATGTAGGTGGTAGTTACCATATAAAACTGCGCAGATCCAGAACTTCTCATGGATCAGGCCAAGGACAGGCTTTGCCTGAGACTACTTGTCTCTTCCCTTTTCCTATCCTCTCTCACTCCCTCCTCCTTACTGGCTTGTCCTGAGATCACAACCTCGATAAATCACATACACTCGAACTTCTATCTCAGAATCTGCTTCTAGGGAGCCCACGGAGACACTGTGTTACAATTATTCAATAGTAGATTACAGAAAGCTTAAGCCCTGAATCAAAAGTGCACATACTAATTCTGGACCAGTCAGAATGATTTTAGCAGAAAACAAAAAAATCTCACTCATCCGGCTAAACAACAAGGAGATACCTGGAAGTCCAAGGATAGGACAGCTCCAGGATAATTCCATGATTCAGTGACATCTTGTCACTCTGCCACCTTGGTGGGCAGGCTTCACCTTTGCACTAGCCTCCTTCTTATTGTCACAANACAATCCCAATCGGCCGGACCACCCCCGCACCCCCCCCCCCCCGGGGGGGGGGGGGGGTAAGGGCTATCTTCTCCAGTGTGTCTTCTGTTAAGAGCAAGAAAATCTTTCCCAGAAGCCTCCTGCAGATGTTTCCTCAGTTTCATTGGTCAGAACTGTATCACATGGCCATGTCTAAGCCAATCCCTGAAAAGGGGGACGGGAAAACCGTGATTGCCAGAGACCAATCAGGCCGGCCCCGTGGGTGGGTGGCCCACCTCTCCTGGAGCACTTGGCTGAGCAGACAAGTATGGACACCAAATACAGCTTACCTTCTGCGTGTACGGGCTGGGAGCGGGATAAAATGGATGTTAGCGAGACAACCATAGGATCAGTTATAGGTTTCTTTAGGCCAGCTTCTCCTATAATGTTCTGTGAACCACCCACCCGAAAATCAATTAGAAGGCTTGATAATATGCAGATTCTAGGGCTCGGTCATTGTCTGATACACTGGGATGGAAGGGAGGGTGAAAAAGCGGCCTACTGAGTTAGAGTCTCCCTCGGATGGTTGTTCTGCTCGTCAATGCTAAAGAAACCACTAGCTTAAGCTGAAAGCTAGACTCCGCTCTGGTCCGTTCACTACCAGTCTCCCTGCGAAAGGATGCAGCACGTGACCATGTTGCCACATGTACGCCTCTTTGGTCTAACACTCTCAGTGATGTTAAGATGACAAGAGTGCCTGTCTGTTGTACTTAACATGCATTATTAATATGACTTTCAGCTTCACTTGCTGAATCCACGATTCCTGTTACAACACTTATTGAAAAATATATGAGTGTGGTAATGGCTTCCACTTTACTAGTTAATATATTGAAAAACATCTAAGAAGACATAAGTATGAAGTTTGTGGAAAGCAGCATCTGGGACCATTTTTTAATGCAATAAAAGGTCTCAGGGGTGATAATGGCATCTGGGGAGCAGCTGCCACCAACAGTAAAGCCGAGCTGTTTATGTTCTCAATACTGCTAAATGGAGTCTGATATAATGCTCAGTCTCGAGTTAACCGACATCAATCTCAGGGAAAGAAAGCCTGGGCAGTGACGGAGATTATGTCAGAGGAGGGACTTGTTGCTGGAGCAACTAGACGGTGATCAGCTCCATGGGAATAATTTGACCATTTTGCCAAATGCCTGCTTCAATTCTTCATCGGATGTCTAAAAATCATTTCAAAATTTAATATACCCAAAATAAAATTCTTTTTTAAGGATTTTATTTGTGTATGTGAGAGAGAGAAAGAGAGAAAGAGAGAGAGCGCACAAGCAGGGGGAGAGGGGGAGCAGCAGAAGGAGAGGCAGAGGGAGAAGCAGGTTACCCTCCCCCCCCCAAGCAGGGAGCCCAATGCGGGACTCCATCTCAGGACCCTGAGATCATGACCTGAGCTGAAGGCAAATGCTCAACTGACTGAGCCACCCAGGCGCCCTTCCAAAATAAAATTCTTGATTCTACCTTCACTGCAGATGTTCCTGTCTTAGTTCTTCTCCCTTCTTGTCTGTTGCCACTCCTTCATTCTGTAACCCAGTACCTCCCTGATTCAGTGCTTTGCCCAAACCCTTCCTTGCTTCAGTCTCTGCTTTTGAAGAAACCCCAACTAAGACAGGTGACATGAAAAGAACACAGGTTTCTTAAGACAATACTGGAACATTATTTCAAAGAATTATGAATATAGGATGCATACAGCACAATGAACATATACTTAGAAGGATAGCCACGATTAAAGATGCGCAAGAAACTGGCAATAACATTTACATCTGGAGAAAGGAACTGGAACCAGGGGAAGGAATGAAAAGGGAACTTAGTCTTCACTGTGACCTTTTCTAACTTGAGTGCTTTTGCCTAGTTAAAAATAATTACCTGTTTTAAATGTAGACAGACATAGCGACTCTGAAATCAAGGGCCTGGATTGAATCACCCCAGTGTGGAATGTGCCTTGTATCAGCATTTGAGGGAGTGTATTCCTTGTTCCTGGAATCTCTGTTTTTGTGATAACCACAATTGTTTTAAGTTGCTTTGTAAAGAGAGCCCAAGTATGTAAAGACCTACTGAATTTGGTGAACAGGGTAGCAAATAAGAGAGGATTTGTCGTATGTAAAGCTCCAAGGCTCTAACTAGAAAAAAAAATGTATTTCACGATTCAAAGTAATTAATACAAAAAGTTTCTACTGTGGCTTCCACTGTGCAGTTCCATTACCCTCAAGGTTTTTAGGTCTTTGGTCTGGAAGTGACTCAGGGCCTGGAGGACGGAATTACCAAAGAATAGTTAGATGATTTTCCAGAATATACGCTGCAAGCAGGTGTTTCTCAAAGGGTGGATGGGACACACAAATCTCTAGGGTACAGGAGGTGATTTTAGGTGGTCCCTGGCCTTTCCTAACTGATCTGCCTTTCATGGTGACTCATTTCATATATGCCTTCTGGGGGAAAGGATTTATTAGTTCTGAACAAGGCTGGCAGAGAGAAATATGGTAGCATGACTGCTGACAGCACATGTTCCTTCCACTGATGGAGGCCTGGGCAGAGGAGGCTATGACCGACATCTCAACCAAGGCCACGGATGAGGGTGACCTCCCTATCCTAGTTCATGGATAGAGGGAAGGAGAAAACATCATGCTGCCTACATTCTCTGGATCTGATACAGAAATTGATGCTGCAGTTGGATACATGGAAAACATTGTCCTAGACAATGAAGGAGGCCAATTATCAAGGATAATTCTCTACATATTGTAAAATTCAAGGCAATCATACACAACTCTGCAATGCACTTAAGTAAGTTTAATATTAGTTGAATACATTCCCTAAGGTATTCTCAGACACCTCTCCATCTCCTGTCAAGCTATCAAAAGGCTCAGGGCTCCTGTGCTGGTATCCCTGAGTTTTCAGTGTTGGTCACTTAGTACGGCCTTGAAACTTGGTTGGGTTCCTGGCTGTTTGCTTATCTCAGACTCAGGTTTCTGTTAGACCTTGGCAGACTCTCTTGAGCCCTGGCTTCAGGCCTGCTCCTATCCATTTTTAACCAAAGTTAAAAGGGGATACTGAATGGGCTGCAGCAACAGAACAGGAATGGTCAGGCAGGGACAATGAGCCAGACCTCAGAAGAGCCAGATATTGAGAGATGACCAACCATTAAGTGTCAAGAATGGACAAGAATGTTGAAAGTCATCAAAGAGATATGTTTGTCATATATGAGGGTTACACAGGCAGTGCTGGGTTAGGTGACAAAATCTAGGTTCAAAAAGAACTCAGTTGGCTAGAATGTGAACTTAAAACATCAACATGATATTTTAAAGTAGTTAAAGTACTCTTGCTTTTGGTATCACCATACCATATGCACTGATGGAAGACACTTGGCTTGGGAACAATTTTACGTGGAAAAGATCTTAAGGGTTAGATTAGCACAGCCCCAATGTGAGCCTGGACTATGGATCCTGGGCTACGAAGAATGGGATTTAATGGCCCCCTCGAATTCTACAGGTTAGACCACATCTGGAATATGTGGGTCTTGGTCTGGTGTCTTAGCGGAAGGTGGACAGATCCCCTTTCCTAGGCACCCATTTCCCACAAGCCATGACTGTTGGCTGCTAACAGCGCCCAGTCGTACCTTGCTCCTGAGAACCCCTTACAATGGGAACAGGAATCACTTCCCTCAGGAAGGTTGCTCCTAACTCCCCATACTCCCAGAGCCAATGACTGAGTGGTGTAGAACACAAAAGGCTGAACCACACATCTCATGGTGACATCTCTGTGGTAGCAGTCATGCTCCAGAGCTGCCCTGGGGATCACCCTCAGCCTCGTCTCCAGCTGAGACCACATACTTACTCAGCTCTGTCCCTTGTTCCATCCAGCATCCCTCGTGTCCCTACAGGTGTACCCTGAGGGCTCGCCTCCAGTAAATCACTTGCACTAGAACCCCTGTCTCAGATTCTGCTTCTAGGGAAACTGACCTGAGAAAGCAGCACAGGATGATGAGGCCTCTGGAAATCGTATCATGTAAGGAGGGATAAAGGATCTGAAATAGTCAGTCTAGGAATAAAAAATGTGGAAATATGATAAGCAACTACCTTCGAATATGAGAAAAAAAAAACAGACAGAAAAAGGACAGATTAGATGGAGATGAGATCAAGGCAGAGTTTGGCTCAGTATCAGACAGAGCTTTCTAATACTCAAAGATTTACAACACAGGTATAGACTGCCTTGCAAATTGGCAACCTGCATAGGAAATGTTCTTTCAGAATCCAAAGAGCATTGGATGGGGTGTAGAAGGAGGAACTCTGGGCATTGTCTGGTGGGTGATTGGTAAGACCAAAGGCAACACTCTAATTGTTATTATTCTAAGTGGCCACAAGATGGCAGCAATGGAGAATTCCTCAAAAGATGATTAACCAGAAAATTCTGGTTGTTTCCACAAATTTAATTCAGATCTTCAGACGTTATAGGAGGTATCGTATATACCATTTTAAGCCCTTACAGATTTATGATACACAAAATTGAAAAGTAAAAACATTTCCCCCAAATTGCATATTTTTACTATTGGAAAAAACAAAATCTCGGAGGTCAAAGTAGGTAAACCTTAATCATTAAGGTCACACTGAATCAGGGTAAGCACACTTCTTACCTTCTGATAATGATGCTACTTTCATCTTGTCACACAGGTTTCTAGGTCCAGTCTTTGTGTACCTTCCAGGGAAGGGGTCTGTGTTTGAAATAGGCTTAACAATGGGGCTATATGGCAGGCCTCAACCTGTCCTAGCTAATGGTCCTCCAGAAAAAATTCTCCGTGTTGCTAGGCCTCTTCCTGCATCCACCTCAAAGTCTGCAGGAAGATGTACTGGTGCTGAGGGCCTGACCCAACTCTATTGGGGAACCCAAATGCACCTGTGAGCCTATGAAGCCGATTTACATCAGCGTTCTGTTTGCACCCCTGAGGGCAATTAATCTCACCAGGCCTCACAACCCTCCATGTCTGGTCTCCATCTGTGGTAGCCGACCTTCAAGATGGCCCCCTAGAGATTCTCTCGTCTTGGTATCTGTGCCCTTGTATCATTCCCATCTGCATTGAATTACGGCTGGTCTGTGACCAATAGGATGTTACAGAAGTGAAGGTGTGTGCCTTCTGAGGCTAGATGGTGAAAGACGTTGCATTTCTACCATACTGTTTTGGGATCACTCACTCTGGAGGAAACCAGCTGCCATATTGTTAGAACATTCAAGCAACCCTATGGAGGGTTTCTCACGGGAAGAACTGAGGCCTCCTGCCGACAGCCAGCACTGACTTGCCATCTTCATGAGTGAGCCATCTTGGAAACAGGTACTCTAGATCTAGATAAGCTGTCAGGTGACCACAGCCCTGGCCAAA
>NC_048223.1:38029543-38061836 GCF_002007445.2 Ailuropoda melanoleuca
ATTAACATAATATAATTTAAAAAATCATTATAAAAAAATAGTGTTCTGAGGGGTGCCTGGGTGGCGCAGTCGATTAAATGTCCAACTCTTGGTTTCTGCTCAAGTCATGATCTTGGGGTCGGGAGAACAAGCCCCAGGAGATCAAGCGCCGTGTTGGTTCCATGATCCGTGTGGAATCTGCTAGAGATTCTCTCTCCTTCTCCCTCTGCCTCTCACACTTGTGCACCCTCCTCTCTCAAACAAACAAATAAATCTTTAAAATATGCATATTTTTCTGAGGATAAGAATTTTATGTATGGTGGCCAGTGAATAGTTTTATGGCAGGTGGGTCTAACTATACCCCTCCTTTTGTACAAATAAGCCCAATAAGATGACTTATTCTCACATTCACCCATTTGGTGCTGAAGTTGGGATTAAAGCCCATGTTTTCTGATAACCTTCCTGTGAGTACATCTGTTGGTTTTTGTCTGCCTGGAAACCCTACCCCCTTCTGACTTCTTTCTTCCTCCATTCCAACCATGTAATTAAAGATTCCCAATCACATTACTCTATCCTTTAGCTCCAGGGTCTTACAGTAGGCCCATTGGTTTATTTCTCCCCAAAATTCAAATGGAAGGCTCCTGAAGTCTTGTGGAAATGCCCTGAGAGCAGGCACAGGGTCTCCTGCTGTTGAGGACCTAGAGGTCTCCAGATTCCTGTCCTTCCAAAGGTTATGATCTCTAGCTCTCCCATCAACTCTGGAACTGTTCAAGAATCCTCTTTCCAGGGGATCCCTCCTACATTGTTGGTGGGAATGCAAGTTGGTACAGCCACTCTGGAAAACAGTGTGGAGGTCCCTTAAAAAGTTAAAAATTGAACTACCCTATGACCCAGCCATTGCACTACTGGGTGTTTACCCCAAAGATACAGACGTAGTAAAGAGAAGGGCCATATGCACCCCAATGTTCATAGCTGCATTGTCCACAATAGCCAAATCATGGAAGGAGCCGAGATGCCCTTCAACAGATGACTGGATTAAGAAGCTGTGGTCCATATATACAATGGAATATTACTCAGCTATCAGAAAGAACGAATTCTCAACATTTGCTGCAACATGGACGGCACTGGAGGAGATAATGCTAAGTGAAATAAGTCAAGCAGAGAAAGACAATTATCATATGATTTCTCTCATCTATGGAACATAAGAACTAGGATGATCGGTAGGGGAAGAAAGGGATAAAGAAAAGGGGGGTAATCAGAAGGGGGAATGAAACATGAGAGACTATGGACTATGAGAAACAAACTGAAGACTTCAGAGGGGAGGGGGTGGGGGAATGGGATAGACTGGTGATGGGTAGTAAGGAGGGCACGTATTGCATGGTGCACTGGGTGTTATACGCAACTAATGAAGCATCAAATTACATCGGAATCTGGGGATGTACTGTATGGTGATTAACATAATATAATAAAATAAAATTAAAAAAAAAAAGAATCCTCTTTCCAATGAACTACCTTTTTCTCTTAGCCAGAGTCAGTTTCTACTGTGTATTAATCAAAGAATAGGTATACCCCCTATTCTCTTTACTCTGGCACCAAATGGAGCAAAATGGGAACATACTTTTAAGGATTTAACTGTTCTATTTATATTTTATTTATTATATTTTTAATTTCTTCCTGATTGAAAATAGTCATTGCATATTAAAATCATAACTTAGAATTTCTCTTATTGCATATGCATAATTTAAATCCATATACTCCAGGTTTATTTATCCCCAGGAAAGTTAACAAGTTAGATATTTTATTTTTAAATTTTTGTCCTTTTGACTCCTCTATTATAAGAATAAAAAAAGTTTCTGTAAAGGGCCAGATAGTAAATATTTTAGGCTTTGTGAGCCATCTGGTATCTCTCACAACTACTCAACTGTTGTTGCAGCCATGGACAGTACATAAATGAATGAATGTGTCTGTGTTCCAATAAATGGACACTGACATTTAAATTTCATGTGTCATAAAATATTCTTCTTTTGATTAAAAAAATTGAAAATGTCAAAACAATTCTTAGTTTGTAAGCCATACAAAAATGGTAGCTAAATCTGTTGCATGAACTATAGTTGGTCAACTTCTGATCTTTCTCTCAATTGTGATACATTCTCGGACAGGAGAAATTTGACTTATGAAATTGAGATTATAAAGTAATATGCATTATTTATGTGATATAGAGCAACTTGTTTGTCTCCTAAATTGAGAAGCATGTATTCAAGGATATAACTAGAAGGAGATATATATCTATAAAGGGTATAAGTAGATAAGATCTTCCTATTCCCAGGAATTCTTATGTCACATGGGAGAAAGCAGAAAGATCATACTATATGCTAAACTTCTCTGTAGTTATTTCTTGACCATCTAATTTTATAATGTACTAATTAAACATTCATTATTAACACAGAATCAAAGAAAATAAGGGACTTTCAGAGGTAGATCACCTAGACACGTACAGTAATAATGATGCCTTGTATTTGTACAGCGTTTGATAGTTCACAAAAATTATAGTTCCACATATTATCTCTTCAGATCCTCAAAACAGCCCTGGAGGTAGAGAGACAAGGTATTATTATCCTAATTTCAAGAACAGCAACCTGCCCAACATTACACAAGGGACAAGGGAGTGGGAGGAATTTTCTAGTCATACCTCTGAGTCATAGTCAGAATAATTTCCATCAAATATAATGATACAATCATGCAATTCAAGAGCTGGGTAATGAGTAAATCCTGCTTTACCAGCTGACGAACATGCAGTGATTCAACATAGGGATGCCTTTGGTTTGTCAATACAAGCCTCACATGTCTATATCAGTGGGAAATCCAGACCTCCTCTCCTCACCTCTTTCTCTTATACATCTAGGAATCACAGCAATCATAATCATGGCTGATTGTTCTGGGAGGTGTTATCCTAGCTGCTGTAGGAGCTGGGAGCCTAATGCCATTGCTGACTCCAGAGCTTTCCAAAGCTATGCCCTTGGAAAGCAATGCCCTTGTCAACTTCCACTGCTGCCCACAGGATTTGAACATAGTGTCCTTGTAACTACTGAAGCACCAGGCTGAGATAATTACACTCCAACTCACACCCAAGCTCCAGTGTCACCAAGACCTTTGGCTACCATAACTTTGCCTATGAATACACAGGCCATCAGAAGGAAGGGACTTGGATTGTGCTTCCTGCCCTCACTTGGCTGTTACTGGGACACTTCCCTTCAGTTGTTCCACAAAAAGAGAGATGCTTCTTTCCTCAGGATCACACTTTAAAACAGCGCATTGACACCAACTGGCTCAGGGATCCTAATATTACAGTTCCTTGGATTCATTCGCTCAGTCACTTACCCAGGGCACAAGCTGGGTATAGAAATAAGCTGCCCTAAAGCCTTTATGTATGTTCGTATGTTAAGTATGTATGCATGGATTGATTGATTTAAATTTAATTTCCAGTTATGGAAAATTTAAAACACACACAAACAATAGAGAATATGGTATTAAATCCCATTTGTCCCTCGTACCCATCACTTAGCTTTAATACTTATCAATCCTTGCTTAATCTTGTTTTTATCTCTCTTGCCACTTCCCCCCTTCCCTCTGGAAATATTTCAAGGAAATCCTGTAGATCATAGAATTCCGTCCTTATTCAGCATGACTCTAGTAGACTATTTTCAAAAACAGAACCACAGTATCATTATGACAAGGACAAAATTACAAACCCTTAATTAATATTCCTCAATATCATCTAATATCCAGTCCAAGGTCAAATTTCCCAATTGTCTCAAAAATGTCTGTTTATAACTTTTTTGTCAAATCAGGATCCACATACTGTATTTGGTTGTTAGGTCTTTTAAATCTTTTTTAATTCATTAAGGTAATTTGTTTGTTGAAGAAAGCCCATCATTTGTCCTGTAGAACTTTCCACATTCTGGGTTTAGTTGATTGCATCTTCTCTGGTGTTGTTTTGACACTTTTCTATATTGCTCATTCTCCTTTCTCCTCATAAACTGTTACATTTAGAGGCTTGATTGGATTTAAACTCAAAATATTTTGGGGAGTCGCAAAAATACTTCATAGGTGATTCGATATATTTCAATTGCACCACATCAGATGCATATGATTTATGGTTGTTCGACTCTTATTGATGTTAAAAATTGATCAGTGGTTCCAGGTGTTTTCACTCTACCCACCAATCTTTCATTTAATGTTTTAGCAGCCATTGATGATTGGTATTTAAGTCTATTTTATTAGGAGATTACAAAATGATCTTTTGTCATTTCTTTTATATTTATCAGCTGGAAAATTTTTTTAAAGATTTATTTATTTATTTTGAGAGACAGAGAGAAACTGCACGCACATACATGGGGCGGGGGGGAAGAGAGAGAGGGAGAGAGAGAATCTCAAGGTGACTCCATCCTGAGCATGGAGCCTGACAGGGGCTTGATCTCATGACCCTGAGATCATGACATGAGCCAAAACCAAGAGTTGGGCGCTTAATGGACTGAGCTACCCAGGCGCCCCACAGTTGGAAATATTTTATACAAAGAGGCTTTTTCTTAACAACTCTGGTCACCCTAAAATACAATTTGTACAGGAGAAACAGAATGTTTGATTTTTCTCCTTTGTTTACCAACTGCCATTACCATATAACTCAGCAACTTACTGTAGCAACCTCCAGGTGACTTGTACATTTTCTTTTTTCCTAATGTCATTATAAACTTGTGGATTTTAACATCATTGAAGTGATAAATGATTTAAAGTATATTCTGTAGGGGCGCCTGGGTGGCTCAGTTGGTTAAGCACCCGCTTTCAGCTCAGGTCGCGGTCCCAGGGTTCTGGGATCGAGTCCCACGTGGGGCTCCCTGCTCAGTGGGAACCCTGCTTCTCCCTCTGCCCCTCCCTCCACTCCTGTGCTCTCTCTCTCTCTCAAATAAATAAAATCTTTAAAAATAAATAAATAAAATCTATTCTGTAAGCAATGGTGAACCACGCAACTTTCAAACATAAAGCATACCTGACCATGTATCTAAAAATCAAACAGTAAACTTATTGTTTTAGGAGGAATCCTTTCTTATGGAACTAAAAATTAAGATAAAAATCTCCAAACATATCTAAACTTTTATTCACAACATTTAACAATGAATATTTTCAGGATCTTATACTCATTCTCTGATTTTCTTCTTTACTTTCACTCCTTTTTTTGGACTTCATCTCATGAATGTCTGAGTATCTGATTGAGGATAGAGATTCAGTTTCCAATGATTTCCATCTTTATATCATTCAAATTACATTTATAAGACCTACATTTCCTATAATTAGCGTTTGCAATTTCATTTTTATAAAATAAGAGCAAATTAATATCCAAATAATTGGCCAGTACTCTGGTAATTGAGCATGAGTGTGTGGACAGTGGGGACGCAGCTCCAATGGAAGCATGACCAACAGTGAGTGCCAGTGTGTGAGATCAACGTGCTTGTCCGGTCACATACCAAAGATAGAATTTGTTGCATAAAAAGAGGGTTAGGTGTTTTAACAGAGTATGCATGAAACTCTACTATCAACTGTGACAGGCTGGATTGTTTGTCAGCTTACTTGTTATAGCTCCACCAGACAATTTGTTCTGAGAGGGCAGAAGCCACACCTGTATTGTTCATTTACTCCTAGAATGCAGTACATGATTTTTAAAAACGGAAGAAAAAATGATGCATGCAAGGCAAGAGAAAAATCTACAATGGTTTTGAGCAGTGAGAGTCATAACTAGATCCATTTTTTAGTTGTACCTTTTGCATATTTGGCTATGGGCTACTGGTATGGTATACATATTTCTTTAAAAATTTCTTTGAGTATAGATGTAGTACATTTCATTTAGGAATATTCTGAACAGTAAACCAATCAAACAAAGTCCCCGGTAGTTCCATTCCTTCAGGTTAACATTTGGGTGTCTATGTCTGTATAATATTAAACAATATAGGAATCACCTTGAACATATTGTTTGGTAATCTGCTTCTACATTTAAATACATGGTTAATGCTATCCTATGTTACCTTCTCCTACAATAGAAATTGTAACGGCTATATTCCATGATCATATCTATTTTTAAAGTAACCAGACCCAAATCCAATTTCCAAACATGAGATTCTGATGAACAGGACCACAGAGCAGTGATTCTGATCAGAATTGTGCTTGTTAATAACAGCAGGCAGTTCCATGGCACATACAACTCCATTATGTGAGATTAACCTCAACAACTATTCATTTAGTTTGGTTTGATTTTCTGCCAGTCTTATGACCAACTTGAAGCAGGTCCTAGAACAGAGAACGTTGTTTGGTGTCCAGGGAAGCAGCAAACTAGAGAAGCCATCCCAAATTTCAGAATAATAGAGAGTCAACATTCTCTTTATACCTATGTTATCCATTTTCTGCAGCAGAATTTGAATTAAAAGGATAAAAATGCCATGGAGGTTAGGTTAAACACCGTGGGGGAAGTAACCTATTACTGTAGAAAGGATTGGAAATGGTGAAACCAAAAAGAAGCTGAAAACAAAGCTGTCGATACATTTTGCTTTCAAGATTCTACACTGTGTAAATGTCCTTCAAGACGATAAACTTAAGGCTGATTCATTGTCACTTGCTTCTGCGTGGTTTCCCAGGCATCTTAGCTAGCAACCACCCTGCCCTCAGGGTACAGAGGGCTAGTAAATATTTTTCAGGCAGACTGACAATAGGAAAGAATTGTAGGACAAGAAACTACCTGCAGTACTGAGGTGGGAGTATCCTGGAAAGTGATGTGCTGAAAAACTGACACTTCCAGCTGGTTAACTTTTATACTTGTGCATTTATTCATTTTTTTGCGACATTCACTCATCAATGACGGACGAGTGAATATATGACAGCGTAATGATACAGGGGAAATAATGCAGTATTGTGTATAGAATTGGGAGACATGCAAAACGAGTGTCATGGTATTTCTTTTCCCTTTACTTTTTTTTTTTCAGTAATCTCTGCACCCAAGGTGGGGTTTGAACTCAGGTCACTGAGATCAAGTTAAGTGCTGCTCCGACTGAGTCAACCAGGCGCCCCCATGGTATTATTTCTTTGAAAAGCTTAAGGAAGGAGGTTCCTGGGTAGGGGACGCCTGGGTGACTCAGTTGGTTCAGCGTCTGCCTTTGGTTCAGGTCATGATCCCAGCGTCCTGTGATCTATTCCCATGTCAGGCTCCCTGCTCAGCAGGGAGTTTGCTTCTGCCCCTCTCCGTGCTCCTTCTCTCGCTCATTCTTTTTCCCAAATAAATAAAATTGTTAAAAAAAAAAAAAAAGCTTAAGGAAGCATGCTTTAGGCCTTTGTTATTTGATATAGTATGTATTATCTTCTGACCATCAGTATCCATTTCCTTATTTTGGTGACAGCACCCCAAAATTTCTTCTGGGGAACCACTCCTCTCCTATAATCCATGTTCATTGGATGAAACAGCAGTGCAGCATGTGACTCACATTTGACCAATCACAGCACAGAATTTGCCTAGGTACAGTGATTTGTTAAGGGACAGGCAGATAATCTGTGTTGGTTTAATTAGTGAATCCGGGGACTTATGGGAAGGATCTCTTTCTTGATGGACTTGGACCAGGATGGATATAGACTTGAAATTGTTGGGAACCATCTTGTTACCACATGAAGCCTGAATATAAAGGCAATATGGAGGAGAGGTGAGACTTTTTTATCGTTGCTTTTTGTTTTTCAGAAGGACTCTCTGATCTGATCTGAAATGGGGCATGCGTGGAAGTAGGTTGAAAGTAACCATCTTGTTACCAGATGAAGCCTGAATATAAAGGCAATATGGAGGAGAGGTGAGACTTTTTTATCGTTGCTTTTTGTTTTTCAGAAGGACTCTCTGATCTGATCTGAAATGGGAATGCGTGGAAGTAGGTTGAAAGTTCTAACTCCACCCTTATTTTCACAGGACTGCTAGAAGTGTCTAAATTATTTATAAAAAAAATTGATACTTTACGACAACAAGAGACAAGAAAAACTCTGTATTGGAATAGTTTATTATATAAACATCATATATTAGTTCTAGGGATATGATTGTGGAGTGTATAAAATAGATATTTTTTCAAGAAACGTATAATCTGCTTGGAAAGACATGAACAACATTAAAAACGAAACCCTTTAGAACACAAATGAATTGCAAACAGCATGCATATAAATGCTCTGCATGTCAATATAAAGTGATAACTATCTAGAAACAAAACCGGCCTACAACAAAAGCATGGGTAGAAGGGTTTAGGCTAAACTCTGAGTATTTCCATTTAATTCTCAAGGCACTGGTCCTCATATCCCTAATCTTTAGGTAGATTCGTACATTTGTATTTCCTATCTGGATGTTTCCTCTGAATTACTGACTTGCATATTTAATTGCCTATTTGATATCTACACTTAGATGTCCAATAGGCATCTCAAATTACCTGGTCCCCAAGAGTCTTTTCCTCCAAACTTGCTTGACCTAGACTATTTTCCAAATTTCAGTAGATGGCAACCCCATCCTACTGTTTAGGTCTAAAACCTTACAAGTTGTCTTTTACTTTCTCTCTCTCTCTCTTTTTAAAGATTTTAATTAATTATTTGAGACAGAGAGAGAGGGTGCCTGAGCTGGGGGAGGGGCAGAGGGGGATGGAGAAGCAGACTCCCTGTTGAGCACAGAGACTCAGGGCTTGATCTCAGCACCCTGAGATCATGACCTGAGCTGAAGTTGGACACTTAACCGACTAAGCCACCCAGGAGACCCTACTTTTTCTTTTTCTTGCATCTTGAATCCATTCCATCAGCGAATCTTAGTGTCTCTATCTTCAAAATGTATTCAGAATCTAAACACTTCTTAATACTTCCACTGCTGCCTGAATTATTGTAATAGCCTAACTGGTCTTCTTGCTCTCATCGTTGCCCCCCTAAAGTCTATTCACAATATAGCACCTAAAACAGTCTCATTTTATTAGATAAATTTTCAAACAAACGGCAAAGGTGAAAAAATTTTACATTGCTCCGTCTGTATACCCACGACCCAGATTCTACTATTAGCAGAAGAGTCCTGCTTCACGATGACAGATTCTGTAGCTCCTCTGTCCGAAGCTCCCTGATAGCTTACCTCATTCAAAAAGGAAAAGGCAATTCCTTACCATAGTCTTCAAGACCTAGTATGATCTGGTCCCTAATTCCATTCTTCCCTGTTATTACTCTTTAGCCTCACTGGTCTTGTTGCTGCTCAAACATGGGTACATTCTCGCTTTAGGGTCTTTGCACTTGCTGTCCCTTTGCTTGGGATGCTCTTCTCCTAGGTATTTGAATGACTTGCCTCTTTCTTTGGATCACTTCATCAGAGGTCTTTTCTGACTCCTCCAAGTAAGTATTAGGTTGAACAATTTAATGTCATTCAACCATGTTGAACCACATGAATCTAATATTGTTCTGAGTTTAAAAAGAATGTAAAAAAAGATCAGGAATTTCATACGGTTCAAGCTAATAAAATAGCACCACCCTACCCTTTTATTCTCACCTGGGTTCCAGTATTCTTTACAGAGCTTCTCACCATCTTATGTACTATCATAGTGTACTGTCTAGAAGGTCCTCAAAGATGGAGGATCTTTCTGTTTTGTTCAATGCTGTGTACTCAGCATGCAGATTCGAACTTGGCTAGAGTGGGCACTCAGGACATATTTAAGGAACGAATTCTTCACATTGAAGCCAGAGCGATCTTTCAGTAACACAAATCTGATGTCACTCCCACTAAAAACTCTTAAATTGGTTTGGATCACTTTTTTTTTCTTTTTTCTTTTCTTTTTTTTTTTTAATCACTTTTAAAACAAAAATGAGAATCTTTACCAGGCCAATAAGACCCTGCATGATGGGTCCTTGCTTAATTCTCTAGACTCATCTCACATTATCTCCTTCATTTCTTTTCATGCCCTGGGACTCTGCTGCTTCCATTATGAAGTCTTTATGTTTTTCCTTTATGATTCTTCTGTATCAAGTTCACTCTGAGCCAGTATTTTTTTTAAAGATTTTATTTATTTTAGAGAGAGAGTGTGCAAGCAGTGGGGTGGGGGGGTGCATTGCAGAGGGAGAGAGAGAGAGAGAGAGAGAGAGAGAGAGAATCTCAAGCTGACTCCAAGATGACACAGAGCCCGATGTTGAGCTCCATCCGAGGACCCTGAGATCATGACCGGAGCTGAAATCAAGAGTCAGATGCTCAACCAACTGAGCCACCCAGGCGCCCCACCCTGATGCAGTTTTTAAATCTTGGCTCAAAGCATCTCTTGCTAGAAGCCATTTTGGACACTCCAGATTAGGTTTGAGTTCCACTTCAATGCCGTCATGCACCACCTCCCTACCCTTAGTAATAACTATTTGGATTATAAAGTTACTTTTGTGTGATAATTTGTCTCCCTTATCAGACAGTAAGTTTCATAAGAAAACACAGCTTTCTTTCTACTTCCCACTGTATCCCTACCATCTGTGAAGTATCTGGCACATAGTAAGAGCTTAATACTCCTTTAAAAAAATCGATCCTATTGTCTTTGTTACTCGTGTCTAACTGGGTACCTGGTACACAGTAGATGAATACCTTTGCTAAATGAGCTGTAGGATGAAAGATGTTTGACTACACATTTACAATAAATATATAATGTAGAAGAGCCATCACTTGATTATCTGTGATTAGGCATTCATACATAATTGATATCTACACCAAATCCCAGATTCTATCCTCTCATCAACTTTTCCTCACCACTAAAACTGAAGAACTTAAGTTACACTTCTTTCCTTTCCTCTGTTTACTCTGTGAACTGTCTGGCTAGGAAAGTCCACATAGAGCCAGAATGAGCCATAAGTGAGATTGGCTTCTGAACCAACAGACTGCATTCTCTCTTAGATAGTTAGATGTTAGAAACATTTTTATTTTTATTTACTTATTTTTTAAAAAAAGATTTTATTTATTTGAGAGAGACAAAGAGAGAGACAGAACACAAGCAGGTGGAGGGGCAGAGAGAGTGAGAAGCAGACTCTCCACTGAGCAGGGAGCCCGATGTGGGGCACAATCCTGGGACTCCAGGATCATGACCTGAGCCAAAGGCAGATGTTTAACCAACTGAGCCACCCAAATGCCCCGAAACTTTATTTTTTTAAAGATTTTATTTATTTATTTGACAGAGAGAGAGACAGCCAGCGAGAGAGGGAACACAAGCAGGGGGAGTGGGAGAGGAAGAAGCAGGCTCCCATCGGAGAAGCCTGATGTGGGGCTCGAGCCCATAACGCCTGGATCACGCCCTGAGCCAAAGGCAGACGCTTAACCGCTGTGCCACCCAGGCGCCCCCGAAACTTTTTTATTTTTAAACATTTTATTTACTTATTTAGAGAGAATGAGCAGGGTAAGAAGCAGAGGAAGAGGGAGAAGCAGACTCCCCGATGAACAGAGAGCCTGATATGGGCTGGATCCCACAACCTAGGGACTGTGACCTAAAGCTGAAGGCAGATGCTTGATCGAGCCACCCAGGTACCCCTAGAAACTTTTTTTCCCCAAATGAAAAGCTTTCCATTATCTTTCTTATTTTTTTAAAAAAAGATTTTATTTATTTATGTATTTATTTATTTATGGTGAGAGCAGGGGGAGGAGTGGGCGGAGAGAAAGAATTCCAAGCGGACTCTGTGCTGAGCCTGATGCGAAGCTCGATCCCATGACCCTGCAATCATGATCAGAGCTGAAATCAAGTCAGACTCCAAACTGACTGAGACACCCAGGTGCCCCTATTTTTCTTTTAATTTTAACAGCAATCTCTTTGAAAACATTTCAGTGGTTAGAGGATATAGTAAAACATACACATACACAGGTTGTATACATTTACAGGTTTATTAGGGCGGAATGACATGGAACAATATAAGCAGAAAAAAAAGCAAAAATCTTACAAATGACTTCCTTTTAAGTGCGCTGAAACAGACATTTTTAGTAAACTTGTAATTCCAGATGAGCACTGTGGCAAGCTTATTGACTCTGTCATGTTAATTTAGGAAAAGAGAGAAGAGCCAAATCAAGTACAATAAAAACGGATTTACAAAATGGTATAAAAATGGTAATTTTTGGATATAATGAAACATAAAAAGAAACTAAAAACCTAAAGAAGATAGAGGATGTTAATTTTCTAGTTTTTAATAATGTATTATGGGTATGCAAGATGCTACCAGTGGGGGAACCTAGGTAAAGGGTACCCAGAACCTCTCTGTATTATTTTTGCAACTTCTTGTGAGTCTATAATTATTTCCAAATAAAAAGTGAAATAAATAAATTTAAAAAGTGAAAAAAGACAGCAGGAAAATAGTAAAGGGAGATAAGAAGGAATTTTTAGAAAGACAATTTAAATATACATAGTTGAAAACTGTTTTGCCAGATTTCCATAGGTTTGTAAGGAGTTAACCAAAATTTTAAAAAATGCTTCCAAGACAGACAGACACACACACACACTTGACTAATAAAAAATTAGGTTCTGAAAACTGGCATCCTATTTTTAATGTTGGAACTAGTGATATTTTCCAGAGACATGGAGAGAGTGAAACATAGTACTGTTTGCAAAAAACAACTTAATTTTGCAAAAACCACAAAAATGAGTGTTCACTCTTGAGAAAGGAAAACTTTTATTTCTTGACATCATCAAAGAAAAACGTGAAAGATCTGATATGAAAGGAACAAAAATGTACAAATCATACCACCTCATTCCTCAAAACTGTATAAACATTTGCAAGATTTTCCTTCATCCATTAAATGTCCCTAGAACAGCCAGCCTACACAGACCTGGGGGCATTCACATGTCACAATATTCCATACAAATCTGGGAACACATATTTTTGGCAGAAAGAAATCACTTATGTGCAAGGAAAGACTGCCTGTGAAGGAATTCAGAGTGACATTTAGGCAGGACCCCTTTGCAATGACAAAATGTTAGTGTCATAATTTATCACTCAAAAAACACATGGCATTATGAGCTTTTATGAGTAGCTTTTTTGGTGCTGAATAGATGGCAAATATCCTATAGAGGGAGAAGTAAAAACACGGAGAAGCTCCAAAATTGCCTCATATCACTGTACTTTAAAGGTTATTAAACCAACATGCAAATCTGCTTGGCTGCACATGGTGCAAAGTAAAAGGGGAATTAGGGCTAGAAAGACCTGAGTTCAAATTCTGCCTCTTCCAGCTACTAGTTTTGTTACCTTGGGCTAGTCGCAGTCTCTGAATCTCAATGTCTTTGTTACTAAAATGGGTATAATAATCCCCATATCTCAAGGTTGGTCCTAGTACTGAAAGGGTAATATATTTAAGTGCCTAGCACAGTGCTGTGCAAACAGTAGGTAGCAATAAGTGTGAGCTCCTTCCCAGCTTTCCCAGAAGACACACCAAAATATTTCTTTCTCCGTTAGTTTGGTATGTGTCAAAACAAATGGCTAAGGAGTAAATAAAAAGGGCAAGAGAATCTAATCCTATCATCCAAACAATTGTTCTATTAATTATGCAGTTATATAAACTAATATTTAATAAACATTATTAGCTTTATTGGTATTATTCAGAAAATGCATTAATACCTGAATAGGTCCTCTATTTTGCAAGTCCGCTTTTTATTTTGACTTTAACTGATTTAGCAAAATAGGCCATCAATTCTTTTATTCAGATTATAATAGAGTACGATCTTTCAGGACGATTACGCTCCTCTTTTTTTCTAAGATTTTATTTATTTATTTATTTGAGAGAGAGAGAGAATGACAGAGACAGCACAAGTGGGGTTGGAAGGGTGTAGGGGTAGAGAGAGAGGGAGAAGCAGGCTCCCATGGAGCAAGGAGCCTGAGGCCGGGCTTGATCCCAGGACTCTGGGATCATGACCTGAGCGGAAGGCAGACACTTAACCAACTGAGCCACCCACGCGCCCCAAACTTCTCTTGATCCCAGGTAAAAATCATAGTTTTAGTGTTTACTCATGGGTCTGAGAAAAAGTGACATGGAAAAAGAAATGGTAAAAAGTTAAAGAATTTGTTTTTCAAGGCTGATGGTGTAATTCTCCCTATGATGAAGCACCTGTTGATATCTGTCTGGAGACCAACGTTCCCTAAGTCATGCCTTGAACCTCCGCTAAGAGTGCCGTATTCCCAGGCTCCATCAACTCAAAAGGGTGAGCAAGCCTTGTGAAATTGCAAGGGTGGACAGCACAGACACAGCCCTTAGAAGGCCTTAGGGACAGGTTCTTAACATGGAATCCGTGGGCTTACTCAGCAGGTTCTGGAACCTGCAGTCCCTGCCTATGAAATTGTGTCCAAGTGTATTTCATGACTTTTCCCCAGGAAGCTGCTCAACTATCACTTCCCTCTAGAGGCTGGTTCTCTAGCCATCCTATCCTGAAAAAGGGGTCGCGCCTACACAATCTCTCACATCATTCTTATGTATTTCCTGCACAGCCTTACCACAATCTGTCATTACCTTGTTTGTCTGCCTAAACTCTTCTACCCCAGTAGAAGGTAAGCTTCCCAAAGAGCTGGGCCCTGGCCCTTCTCCAGCACCTCGAACCTGCTGAGTCTCGAGAGACACTTCTGGAATGAATGACAGGTCCGTGTCTAGCAGATATTTAACGGCCTCTACATCCCTCCATCCGCACCGCCCCCCCCAACCTCGCCGCATGCTTCTCCGGAAATCATTTTAAAATCACGCGTTTTCATTTTGGAAATAAGGCTTTTCGCGTTGCCATTACACCCACTCGCTCTCGCACACTCGTTCCCTACAGTCGGAACCGCTGCTCCGGCCCACTTACCCAAGCCCACTAGGCCGGACAGTTTAGAGGCAACCAGGGCAGGTGCAGCCTCGAGCGGGCGCCCGCCTCAATTCACCTTCCCGGCCCCCGGTGATCCGCGGGAGCCGAGGAACCACCTCTAGGCCGCCCGGGCCTCCGCCCACGGGGGTCGCACCCTGCCACCCTCCCTCCAGCGCGGCGCCAGCAGCTCTCAGTGGCCGCGCACAGCAGCATTAGCACCGCTCCCGGGGAGGCGCGCAGCCGTCGCGGGTGAGCCAGCTGTCCTTCGACAGGCCGGGATCCTGCCCGTCCCGCAGCGCGCGCCGCCGCGGCCGCAACTGCTTCCGGGTGAGCGGGTCACCGACCCTGTGGCCCCGCCCCTCCTCCGCCTCCTTCGCAAGCCGCCCGGGCTGCGGCTCCTCCCGGGGGCCGGTTCCCGCTGTCTCTGTTTCAGTCGCTGCACCGCGGGACCACCGGCGTGACTGACCGACCGGCCGCGGGCGCCGGGAGCCGCCGCGTCTAGCCCGGCCCTCCTGGCGGGAGCCTGGGACCCAGTTCGCCGTCCGCGCCCCTCGCCCTCCGCTCCTCGCTTTTCGCCTGGCCGGCTCCCGGCGGCCGGCTCGCTCCCGGCCCTTCCCGGGCGGCGCCGCAGCCACAGCCCGCGCCCAGGGACAGGTAAGGGCCGTCCCTCCCGCCGTTCCGGGGGCCCCTACCCGGCCTCTCCAGCCCGTGCGACCCGCGCCGCCGCTGACCCCTGCTGGGGGCCGGGCTTCCCTGCTGACTCTCCGGCCGAGGTCGCCCCCCGACTACCGCGTTCGCCGGCAGTACGCCTGATTTCTAACGCGCACCCTCAGTCCCTGCGAGGGGAAGGGGTTACTCCCATTGTGGGAGAAATTACATTGGGCCGCTGTCCCTCTGCCTCGGTTGCTCGAGGCTCCTTCTCTTCTTCCCCGGCGCGGCACTCCCTCGCTTCTGTCCCCAGACTGGCACCCCAGCGAACGGTGTCAGGCCGGTGGAGGGCGTAGCATTTTTATGGGATTTTTTTTCTTCCTCCTTGACCCTAACTGAAGCGCGGGCATAACAGGCGCTTGCTAGGAGGAGTGTCGGGGTTAATGCTTGACTAATATGGGGTGTTATTCACGAACAGATTGTTAAGTTATACAGCTCCAGTCAGGCCTCCTTCTCTTGCCTGTGGATATCCAGCAGAAAGCAGGACCTAAGGAAACGCACCTCTTTTCCTTTCTTAGAGGGAAAAAAGTTCAAGTGTTTGCTCTACTTCTCCACCGTGGGAGATACAAATATTAGGCTGCGGAGACATGGTTAGGGAAATACTGTATCCTAAACTTTAACTGTTTGTAGCTCATTTTCTTTGAGTTTCCATTTAATGACTCAGCATTTCTATGGTAAACAGAAAAACTGCAGAGTAGGTTAATTGACTAAAAGATAATATGTAAGAATAACTGAATAGCTATTAATTTTTTATGTTATCACAATGGGAAGAGAACGTGGATGCAGTAAATGGAACCAGAGATATGGTGAACAGGTACGGGTGGGCGAGTTCATAATATTTAAAATAACATTTTTTTCAAGATAACATTTTATGTGGGGGTAAATCTATATGTAAATATGCCACTGTTGGAGAATGCAATGTTGCAGATAAGACTTCGCAGAGACTTGAGGTTTGCTGTGGTTTGGAAGTCTTGCAGAATTAACCCTGTTTAACTAACATCATGCTCTGTTTAACAAATATAGAGATGATGACCTAGTAATATTATATTCATGTTAGAGTAAGAATTTCAGAAAGTGTGATTCATTTAGAAAGTTAGGTCACTCACTTTGTGAATCACTGATATGGATCTTAAAATTGGAATAGAGGAAAGCTGGAAGTTTGTTACTGCCTGTTTAGATGCCTTGAGTCATTTTGTGTGAAGTATTGTATTATGCTTTGTTAGGCTTGTTGCTGGATACTTACCGTCATGAAGGATGGTAAGGAAATAAAAATTGAACCTTTGCAGAATGTTTGGTTTTGGAATAGTTAGTTCCTAAGTGGATTGTTGTAATTTTACACCCCCCCCCCCCGCCGCCGCCCTTTTCTTTGCCAGATGTGGAAGATAAATGAAGGGGTCTAGAAACAAAATAAATGTCAGTGAAAAGGTATAAAAAAGTTTACTGAAATAATCTACAGTATATAAAAGTCTTTTCAGTGAAAGATCTCACCTATTTTGTGAATCCTTAAAAATGTGGAATGAGACTATACCGAGTTCTTATGTAAGTTCTGTTATAGAAGAAAGTGTGTTTTGAAGTTGTGATTTATTATTGGAATGAATTCATTGTAAACTAGAAATAACTTTTTATTGCTGAAATGTAATTTGATCATTTTTGGCTTTAAAAATTGTTAAGGAAAATAACCTTGAATCACAGAGTACTTGATACTTATTCTTAGCCTTGTTTTCTTTTACTTCTTTTTGGAATTCAGCTTATTTTATCTTGATTTTCAATTTTAGGGAACTTTAGTTAGTTATCAGCTATAAAGTAATGGTAAGCTGGTCTTGTTTACCAGGTTCCTTTGGTTATTTGAGTAAATTTTGGCATCTTATTTTCTTGGATATCCATTCTTATATACAGAGTGTTCCCTAATGTTGCTTTTGATTTTTGTCCAGCTAATAGTGACTTAATTAAGAATTTCAGTTCCCAGTAAACAGAGATTCCCTTTTGGAAAATCCCTTGTGGAAACCACCATAACTAACAGTCTTGATAGGTAGATATGCAAGAGAAGCCTTCTTATCTCATGATTTAAGCATTTCCATAATGAAGGAAAAAAAGTGATAGGAGGGTATATTTGGCAAATAGATTCTTTTTTTCTCAAAACAAAACCAAAAACATATTTTTACTAGAAATGAGAGCTGTGTCTTGCTAAGCTCTTTGTGAATTCTTTTACCCTGCTCCTAGCGTGAAAAGGAACAGAACTGATGATGTATAGAAAAAAAAAAAATTCTCCTGGCAGCGTGCTGGGAATGTTGATGAGGATCATTTAAGAGGAAGTTCAGTTCTTCTGTCTTCATCATAGGAGCACTTCATCATAGGAGCACTGTCCATTGCACCTACAAAATAGAGGCCATTTCTTAGCCTTTACCTTTTAGGTAGTTTCTTTCTGGAGACTCTGAATGGAGAGATGGGCCTTTAACCAGGAAAATGTACTACCTTATCCAGTTTGCAAACAATAAACTTTATGACCATTATTCAAAACTCAACTTTTAAAACTTTAGAGGGAAGGGATTGAGCAGAATTTGCCCAGTGAGTAAAATAACTTTACCTTTTTCTCCATTTCTCCTTTTAAGATACTAGATAGACACCTTTGGAAATGACCCTTTTTTGTGTTGCACATTGCACTTTTCTTTTAAAACTTTTTGCTCTATGAGAAATTAGGCCAGACTTAAAAGGAATCAAACATTGGGCTAAAAACTGGGTTTATTATAAGCATATTTTTTCATTTATTCTATTATTTCCTTATTCTGGTGGGGGGATGGAGAAAGGATTCTGTTTCTTGGGGGAACTCTGAGATTTGCTGAATGTGCATGCTTTTGTTTTGCTCTAGTGGTAGGGAGAGCAGTAGGTGAGAGTAAAAATGGTTGAGAAGCAGAAGACATGGCATACATAAATGGAAAGAGAATGCCCACTTAATGGGTACAGATGTTTGTAGGACTTTTAAAAATTGATAAAACATTTACAACGAAAATGTTACATGGTGCAAAGGAAGCCTCCTTTCCACAACAAACTTCTAGCCTTTTCTCACTCCTCCACCCCCTAATCCAAGCAACCACTGTGAATGTTTTCCTGTATATTCTTCTCCAAATTTTCTATTACATATGTAATCACCTATGTTTAAGAGAACTTTCTTCTATCTTTCATTCTTACCCTTGATATATCTTAGAGATTTTTCCGTATTAGCACGTGTGTCCATCTGATTTTTAAAAGACTGGAAGTCTTGCTCAGTGTAGGTGAACCATTATTTATTTTCCATGATTTATTTTACCATTCCCTATTAACAGACATTTGGGTTGTTTTTAGCTTTCTACAAATGTTGCTGGAGTAACAACTAGAATATAAATCTTTGCGCTATACTATAAGTATGTATATGGAATATATTTCTGAAAGAGTGATTGCAAAGTTGGGCCTTAAGTTGTGAAGATTTATAAATTTGTTTCAGTCTTATATTGGATTTTATTTTATAATAAAAGTTAACTTCTTTCTCAACCTCGTAGAAGAAAGGAGCTCTTACTTTGTATTTTATCCTTCCATTTAAAAAAATATTAAACTGGGGGCGCCTGGGTGGCACAGCGGTTAAGCGTCTGCCTTCGGCTCAGGGCGTGATCCCGGCGTTATGGGATCGAGCCCCACATCGGGCTCCTCTGCTGTGAGCCTGCTTCTTCCTCTCCCACTCCCCCTGCTTGTGTTCCCTCTCTCGCTGGCTGTCTCTCTCTCTGTCAAATAAATAAATAAAATCTTAAAAAAAATATTAAACTGTATTTTATAAGTCAATCTTAAACATCTGAGAGTGACCGGTGGTTAATTTCGTTTGTACTGGTAATGGTGAAAGTACTGTAGCTTGAAGACTGGTGTTACAGACAAACCACTTCACTTATATTGGGTAATAGTTAAATGAATACCTTTTGTAGTCGGTTGATTGTTTTAGGATTTTATGACTAATATCAATTAAAAATATTGTATATAGTTTAACTTCTTGCCCTGATGAAGTCTGCTACTATATTATTAGTTGCAAAAAATAGTCCACCTTCTGTCTTCCTTTACCTTCCACATTGTAATCTATTCATAATAAAATAAGTCTCTGTAGAGTTTGAGATTTCAAAGTCATTTTGCAAACCAGAGTGCTATGGATGGATTAATTTCCCAAGGCGGGGGCTAGGTACAGCTTCAGTTTTTGTTCTGCAAAGTGTTTGTGAGCACATTTAAGAGTTTAAGAGTTTAATTTCTGTATTATACAGCTCACTCATGACCAGGAGAAGGGGGGTTCAGGAACTTTTTCCCTTTTAAAATGAGAGATTCTAGAGAGAGGAAAAAAAAGTACTGAGGGGCTAATGTAATGATGAAGTTGGAACTTGTGAGTGGCAATGTCTCTGGCTGGTGCCCAGGGTCTATTTTGAGGCCTTGTCAGAGTACCTCTGACAGAACCTACCACATAACTGTAATCTGTCCTGGCCCCGCTGCCAGTCAGGAAGGCCTGCGGTTGAGGAAAAGCGGCAACCACAGAAGAGTGAATTTATAAAAGGCATTTGCCTCCAGAAGATTAAGGCTAAGTTTTGGGGTGAAAATCTGCTTAGCATGCATATCCTAGGGTCATTTTTTTTTCTTTTTGTCTTTCTTTTAAAGAGAAGAGTATGTTTCAGGAAAACTAATGAGGAAAGTATTTCAGAAGAATGTGCAGAAGGAAGAGCACAGGATTGTATCAGTATTGATGTTATGTCCTGGGTCTAAGAGTGATCAGTCAAATGTGTTACAACAGGGGAAAGCCATTACTGATATTGGCATAGGGAGGCCATGGCCCTAGTTGAACTAGTCCAATTCAGAGACTTGCACACGTCTTTGGATCAAAAGGACACTGGGAATGATGGGCTGTTTTATAGGATTATTTTGAGTTCGTACAGAGAAATTAGCGTCTTCCCATAGAACAGCTACAGTCTCATGTACATTATCATGAAGTTACCGCTTTAAAAATAACTTGAGGCTGTTACCAGATGCTATCTCCCAGCACAGCTGTCTCTGTGTATCATGTGCTTTCTCATGAAAACCTTGGTGTTTTCTGTCCTTAGTGAATGAGGCACTTGAGTTTAAAGTTCTGTAACTGATTTCTCTACTTAGGCTAGAAACCTGTTTAAAGGGCTTAGTACTCCACCCATTTATCCAAGGTTTCTGTCACCATATTAAACTGCAGCCTTGTATTACAGTCAAGGTTGTTTGAAGAATTCTGCATGCACTGCAAACATAATTTACAGATGCAAAGCCAGCAGATGGTTTCCTTTCTTTTGCTTTAGATTAGGTTGTAACTCCAAGAAATTTAGTTTTTCCTTGCCCTCAGAAATTTGGATTGTTTGCATTTGACAATAACGATGTATTTAGGACTGTATTCAGTGTGATGAGAAAAAGTAAACTGGAGTATTTCCCCCCTTTTTTCTATTCCTATTATCCCTTCCCTGTCTCAGGTCTCAGCCTTCCTCTACCAAAAAAAAAAAAAAAAAAAAAAAAAAAAAGGAGGTGAAGATAGTGCACGGCAGAGAGAGTGGAAAATAGGTTAGGAAAAGCGTTGGAGTACAAATGTATATCAGGTCATTTTTATTTCCTCAGAAGTGAACTATTAAAACCCTTCTTAAAAAATCGTAGTTTATTTTTTTCATTGTTTTCACTTTGAAGTTTGTATGTCTTAGTTTTTTTCGTTATGAACACCAAAATCTTAACTAATTTTGGATAACGTAGCTTTACTGTTTTAGGAAACTAATTTTAAAGTTACTTGTGATCACTTTGTTATTCTTTCTATATCCCCCACTTTCCTAAATTGAAACATTTTAACAGCCAGGAGCACTCTTTTGGCTCTCTGTTTTCTAAATAAAATAGAGTATACTGTATGCAGAGGATTAGGATGTTAAAATATTTACTTCCCTTTTAAATGGTTTAAGTTAATTTATAACAATAAACAATATAATCAGGAAGCATACATGTTGTTGCTATTAAAAAAAGAAAATACAAGAATTTCAGTAAAGTGACCCAAGGATTATAGGATTAAAGATAGGAAAAAAAGATTCAGTTTTAGGTTAGATATCTATTCCCCTGTCATGGATATTGCCATATCTAAGTGGATAGTCAAAGAAACGAGAGTCATTGTCTGCCTGTCTTACTTACCCAACTCACCCTTTGTTATCTATCCAAGTGGGGTTTTTAAAAAATTGTGATAAAATATACATAATATAAAATTTACCATTTTAATCATCTTTAAGTGTACAATTCAGTGTTGTTAAATACATTCACACTGTTGCACAACCTTCACCACCATCCATCTCCAGAACTTTCTTATTATCCCAAACTGAAACTGCACCCATTAAAAAATAACTCCTCGTTCCCCATAGCACCTGGCAACCACTATTCTACTTTCTGTCTCTATGAATTTGATTACTCTAAGTGCTTCATATAAGTAGAATCATATATTTCTGTTTCGTGTCTGGCTTATTTCACTTATCACAGTGTCCTCAAGTTTCATCCAAGTTGTAGCATGCATGAAAATTTAACTCCTTTTTAATGCTGAATAATATTCCATTGTATGTATATTCCACATTCTGTTTATCCCTTTGTGCATTGATGGACACTTGATTAGCTTTTGCCAAATTGTGAATAATGCTATTGTGAATAATACTGCTACCTGTGAACAGAAGTGTATAAATATCTGTTTGAGTCCCTGGTTTCATTTCTTTGGGGCAAATACCCACAAGTAGAATTGTTGGATCATATAGTAATTCTGTGTTTAATTTTTTGAGGAATTGCCATACCGTTTTCTATAGTGGCTGATCATTTTACAATCCTACCAGCAGTGTACAGGGGTTCTAGTTTCTCTGCATCTTTGACACACTTGTTGTTATTACTATTTTAAAAATAATAGCCATTCTAGTGGATGTGGGGTGGTGTCTCATTGTAGTTTCGATGTGTGCTTCCCTAGTAACAGTGATGTGGAGCATCTTTTCCTGTGCTCATTGGCCATTTATTTATCTTTGGAGAAATATCTATTCAAGTCCTTTGGCCATATTTGAATTGGGTTGTTTGTTTTTTTGTGGTTGAATTTTAGGGGTTCTCTATGTATTCTGGAGATTAATCCCTTATTAGATGTACGATTTGCATCCTATGTGGTCACTTTTTTTTCTCTTGATATTATTGTCCTCTGATTTTTTTTTAAAAGATTTTATTTATTTATTTGACAGAGATAGAGACAGCCAGCGAGAGAGGGAACACAAACAGGGGGAGTGGGAGAGGAAGAAGCAGGCTCATAGCAGAGGAGCCTGATGTGGGGCTCGATCCCATAACGCCGGGATCACGCCCTGAGCCGAAGGCAGACGCTTAACCGCTGTGCCACCCAGGCGCCCCTATTGTCCTCTGATGCACAGAGTTTTTATTTTGATGGACTCCAATTTATCTACTTCTTTTGTTATTGTTGCCTGGGCTTTTGGTATTATAATCAAGAAATCATCACCAAATCCAATGTCGTGAAGCTTTTTGTGTATGTTTTCTTCTAAAAGTTTTGTACTTTTAACTTACACTTATTTCTTTGATCTATTATGAGTTATTTTTGTTTGTGGTATATGCCAGTAAAGCACTGTTTTGGTTACTGTAGCTTTCTAGTTAAGTTTTGAATTCAGGAAGTGTGATACCTCCAACTTGTTCTTCTTTTTCAAGATTGTTTTGGTTGTTCATGATCCCTTGAGATTCCATATGAATTTTAATTTTAGGATGGGGGTTTTTCTATTTCTACAAAAAATGTCATTAGGATTTGATAGAGAGTGCATTGAATCTATAGATGGCTTTGGGTAGTATTGACATTTTAACCATGTTAAGTCTTCCAATCCTTGAACAGGGGGTGGCTCTCCATTTATTTATGTCTCCTTTAATTTTTTTTCAGCAATGTTTTGTAGTTTTCATTGTACAAGCCTCCTTGGTTAAGTTTTTTCCTAAGTATTTTATTCTTTTTGATGCTATTATACATGGGATTGTTTTCTTAATTTCCTTTTTGGATTATTTGTAGCTAGTGTATAAAAATGCAGCTGTTTTGTATGTGCGTTGATTTTTTTTTTTAAAAAAATTTTATTTATTTGACAGAGAGACAGCCCCCGAGAGAGGGAACACAAGCAGGGGGAGTGGGAGAGGAAGAAGCAGGCTCACAGCGGAGGAGCCTGATGTGGGGCTCGATCCCAGAACCGGGATCACGCCCTGAGCCGAAGGCAGACGCTTAACCGCTGTGCCACCCAGGCGCCCCAAAGTTTTTTTTTTTTTAATCCAAAGTTTTAAAAGCTGTTGCATTTGTTTTATGTGTTGTGTAACAAGTTACACAAATTTGGAGTTTAAAACAACACACATTTATTATCCTACAGTTTCTGTGGGGCAGGAGTCTTGAGCATGGCTGAACTGGGTCCTCTGCATTGGGGCCTCATGAGGCTGTAATCAAGGTGTTGTATGTGGCTGGGCGGAATTCTCTCCTGGAGACTTACATGATAAAAATCCACCTCCCAGCTCATGGAGGTTTTTGGCAGAATTAATTTATTTGTGGTTTTAGGACTGAAGCTTCTTGCTCACTAAAAGTTACTTTAGGATAACTAAAGGTTATGTAGAGGCTGTCTTCGTGCTCCTAAAGGGCGCTCTCAGCTCTTAGAGGCAACCTGAATTTCTTGGCCCTGTGGTATTTCCTGGTATGACCACTTGGTCAAATCATCAAGGAGAGCCTAGAGCAAGCCTTCTAGCTGGCTAGTCTTATATAATGTAACATAATCATGGGAATGACATCTCATAACCTTTGTGTATTCTGTTGGTTAGAAGCAAGTCACAAGTCCTGGCCACATGTTTTGTGAGGTGTTTACACAAAGGTAGGAACAGAAGGAGGGGGGATAATGGTGGGGATCCACCTTACAGTCTGTCTGCTGTAGCTGATAACAACATAGCACATACTTTTTAAATCCATTTTTGTTTAAAAAACATATATGTGCAGTTAAAAGAAGTTATCTTACAAAATAGCACATATTTTATGAACCTATTTCTCTTTAAAAAACATGTATGTACAGTTAACTAAGTATTACTGGTGGTTTTTATTGTTATTTTGTGTTTCTTCATTATTTCCCCGTTCTCCTCTCTGTAGCATTCCGTTTTGCAATTTTAAATCAATAGTTGGTGTTTTCTTTATAACTAAATAAATATTATTTACTGCTCAGCCAAGTATTGTACCATGATTGTTTTCTTTCTTGTTTAACTCAGTTTTTCCAGGGGGGCTGCCAGGGGGTTTCCTTTCTTTGCTTAGTTTTTTCTCTTCACCTTATTTTTTCCCAAATGTTCCAACATTGTTTTCAAGTGCCTCATCCTATCCATCCAATTGATTTTGAACAAATTAATTCGTTTATTTGTGAAACATGGAGAAATATAAAACAAAAATACAGTTTGAGGAAGAACAATAAAATGAGCATCTGTGTTTCACTACCTAGGTCAAGAAATGAACATTACAATTATCCTAGAAGTTCCTACATATATTTTTTAATGTACCCCTTCTCCAGGCAATCACAATCCATTTTACATGTTAATCACTCTCACCATTCCCTGCCCAGCTCTGCTGTCCCACCCTCCATACACGTATTTCTAATCAATATGTGGTTCAGTCTTGAAAAGTGGAATAGCTCTATCACCTTTTTGTGTCGATTAGTCAGGGTAGACTAACCTACTTTAACAAACAACCCCCAAGTTTCAGTGGTTTAACACAGTTTAGGTGTATGTCTCACTCCCATCTCTCGGTTGTGAGTTGGGAAGCAGTGGTAAAGTAGTAGTCACTGGATGAAAGGAGCCTGAGTCCCTGGATGACTCTGTGCAACAAACTATTCCTTTGATTTTCTCATTTATTTGGTGAAGTATATCTTCTAGTAGCTTATTGACAAAAGGCATAAAAGAGGTAAATTTTTGAGGCCTCTCACATCTAAAAATGTCTTTCCTCATCAAATATGAGAAATAGAATGGTCTGTCTGGTCATAGGCTGTTGATAGGTTGTCTTTAGTTTTCCTAGAAGTTTGAAGGCATCACTGTATTGTCCTCTTTCCAGAATTACCTCTTTTTTTTTTTAAGATTTTATTTATTTGTTTGAGAGAGAAAGTGCATGAGTGGGAGGAGGGGCAGAGGGAGAGGGAGGGAGACCATCTCAAGCAGACTCCATGCTGAGTGGGGAGCCCTATGTGGGATTCGAACCCTCCACCCGAGATCATGACCTTGAGCCGAAATCAAGAGTTGGTCACTCAGTTGACTGAGCCACCCAGGTGCCTCATTTCCAGAATTAACTTTTAAAAGTTTAAAGGCATTCTAATTGTTAATTCTTTCTATGTAACTTGATTTTCCTACCCATGGAAGCTTGTAAAATCATCTTTGTCTTCAGTGTTTGAAATTCACTATGAAATACTTTGATATGGACTCAGGACTTGTGTTGAGCATTCTGTGGGTCCTTTGAATCTGGAAGCTTATGTCCTTAACTTCTGGAAAGTTATTAATGGTATCTTTCTCTCTTTGTGTGTGTATGGTAGGTTGTGGTGGATGAACAGGTATGGGAGGAGGGATGGTCAGTTTGTCTTTATTTGTATAAAAAGGAGCCACCCAAATGTTGATGTTAAGTTTTTATGAGCAGAAGTCGTAACCTAAGTGGAGCTCGTTGCGTGTGGCTTTAGATTGGATGGCACTTGGATTAGCTACTCTCACAGTTGTGCTGTCAGCTTGGCTATCTTCTCTAATTATTGCCTTGTGAACATTGTACTTACATTGCATTATATCTTGTTGACTTCCTTTTATGGGCCTGATTGGTGTCTTACCTACCATTTCAGAGTATTACTTTGCCCTTTCTAAGATAGGTGTAAGCTACACAAACCTGACCAACATGGCTCAAGAGAGGGGAATTGTTGGCCTCTCCCTTTATGCTATAAAAGTGTCTCATGGCACTATTTTATTTTCCAGTCAGTGAGCTATGTGGGTGGGAGGATTCATAGAATAGAGGTCTTCAAGGAAAGCTGATAATTTGAAAGGATTTTGCTTTGATAATCAAAAGTTGTATACTTAAAAATTGTTGTTTTCCCCCAGGCTTTTAGAGTACATTAAGGCTTGCTTCTTTTCTAATTTTGACCTGTTGATTCAAGTTAGATTTTTAATTTTGAAGGTTAATCCAGTGGTGCTCATTCTATTTAAAATTAGCAATGTGTTTTTCACTTACTTAAAATGTCATTATGCCTGTAGAAGTGATGGTAACCATGACAGTTTTACCAGAGATGACCAACATAAATTTTTATAGTCCTACTTTGCAATTGCTCTGACAGACTAAATGAATTTTTCCCCTTTATCAGTTCATTAATATTGTTTCAAAGTTGGTTATTTTTATAAGTTTGTATTTCATACTATGAAGTAGCCCATAATTGTAGATTTTAGCTTAAATAATTTTTGTGATAAAGTGATTATCAACAGTATATAAAGCTTTTGAAAAAGGAAAATTCTTTTTATATATATTGTCTTTATTCATTATTCATATGTATGACGTTTTACATATTTGCAGTCATACTTTACATGGCATTTTGTTATCTTTTTGCACCTTATAGGCATAATATTAAATGTGTCCTTGTCTTTCCTTCCTTCCTATGAGTTTTCTCCTTCCACAGTTTATTACATCATGTTCACTGGCCTTGACTTAAAGCTGTTGTTGTCACCTTGGGTCATTTTCAATTTTATCTTTGGTTTTACTATAGACGAACAAAAAATTAAAATAATCATATTTATTAATGTAAGTTTTCCTCTTGCATTATATTCTAAGTTTTATTTTTGTTATGAGAATATAGTTAATATAAGTATTGTCAATAGAGTTCATCTTAATCAGAAGGAGAGCCTGCTGCATATCTAGTAAATTGGAAATAGTAAAAAATGCCTTCCCACTAAGTATATGTGTAGTGTTGGATTATATTTGTGTTTGAAAATATGCAATTCCCCTGCCCACCCATGGCCCAACTAAGATTAATTTTAGCCATGGGATTTACTTCTGAATTTTACTTTACTACCTTCTCTTTTGCTTATTTTGATTTTAGATGTTTTGTTTTTTGGTGTTGGTGATACAGTATATTTCTATAGCATTTTACACTTTTTAGAAACTTTTTAAAAGATTTTATTTATTTATTTGTCGAGAGCGAGGGAGCACACAAAAGCAAGGGGAATGGCAGGCAGAGGGAGAAGTGGATTCCGATGTGAGACTCGATCCCAGGGCTGTGGGATCATGACCTGAGCAGAAGGCAGACGCTTAACTGAGTGAGCCATCCCTATAGAAACTTCTATATCCATTTGACCTAGGAATAAATTTAATAAAAGAGGTATAAGAATTCACTGAAAGCCACGAAACATAGTGGGATGAAATTAAAGATCTGAATAAATTGAAAGACACCCCATGTTAATGGATTGGAATCAATATTGTTAAGATGGCAATATTTCTCCCCAAATTGATCTATAGATTCAATGTAATCCCTATCAAATCCCTATCAAAATCCCAGCTGCCTTTTTTTTAATTGACATGCCAATCCTAAAATTTATATGGAAATATAAGGGATTTAGAATAGCCAGTAAAATCTTAAAAAGAACGTTAAGTTGAAAGACACTGTCTTCCCAATTTTAAAACTCACTGCAAAGCTACAGTTGTAATCAAGACAGTGTGATACTGACAGAAGGATATCTGTATCTGTAGCTATCTATCTATATTTAGATTTATGTAGATAGGTCAGTGGAATAGAATTGAGGGTCCACCCATAAATCCTTATTTTTATGGTCGGTTGGTTTTTGACAAGGCTGCCAAGGTCATTCAGTTGTGAAAAGAATAGTCTTTTCAACAAATGGTACTGGAACAAGTGGATATCCACAGGCAAAAGAATGATGTTGGTACCCTGCCTCACACCATATATAAAAATGCACTCAAAATGGATCATAGACTTAAAAGTAAGAGCTAAAATTGTAAAACTCTAAGAAGAAAACGTAGAAATATATCGTTGAGATTTTGGGGTAAGCAGTGCCTTCTTAGAAATGACATCAGATGGGGTGGTGCAGTCAGTTGAGTGTCGGACTCTGGGTTTCCACTTGAGTCTGATCTCAGGGCTGTGGGATTGAGCCCTGTGTCAGGTTCTGTGTTCAGCGTGGAATCTGGTTGGGATTCATTCTCCCCCTCCCTCTGTCCCTCCCACTTCTGCCCTCTTTCTATGTCTAAAAAATAAGTAAATAAATCTTAAAAAAAAAAAAAAGACATCAAACGAAACAACAAAAGAAAAAATAGGTAAATTGACTTCCTCAAAATAAAAGCTTTTATGCTTCAGAGAACACCATTAAGAAAGGATATGTAGAAATAGTATAAGTACTTTTCTCTGACTTTTTCTTTGCCATTTTAATGTTTCCATTTACTCTTTTGTCCACTTATAAGGCAATGATTATTATGTACATAGTGCTTTGCAAATTGGCAGTACATATTTGTTGGAAAGAGAACATTTAAATGTATGTATTTTATTTTATAACAATTTTTTAATTTTAGAACCTTCTTCATATTAATTACATTAAAAAAATCACATCTTTATTGTATGTTTCCCTATTTCTCCCTCGTCTTTGGTTTTATCCTTGTTCTTTGCTGCCTGAGCTTCTGTTGTTTTCCCTAGTACTTCTGTTCCTTTCCTATTTTCTGCTTTATTGCACACTTTTAAGTCTGATCTATCCTCAGCAATATGTAATTTTCTCTCTCCCTTCCTTTCATCCTCTGAATTATGTTCATACACACATTCCTGAGGTTCGTTCGTTCTTTCTTTTTCTTTTTCTTTTTCTTTTTCTTTTTCTTTCTTTCTTTCTTTCTTTCTTTCTTTCTTTCTTTCTTTCTCTCTCTCTCTCTCTCTCTCTCTCTCTTTCTTTCTTTTTTCTTTCTATCTTTCAGTTTAGTTGACATTGAAATACTTTTTAAAAGGCATGGGGAAAGGAGGGAATTTGAATGGTACTAGAAAATGGTTTTCTTCTCAGGGCATACTGAGAATGCAGTTGTTGGGTAAGAGCACATCTTCCTAATTTGGGTTCTGCACAGTTGATGAAAATAGTATTGTAAATCGTGTTGAACATGCAGCCCATTAGAGTTCATTTATTTAAACATGGTTAGCAAGGAAGGAAGTGCAACCACTGGCATGTCATCTTATGAAAGGAGAAAATGGAATAATTATCAATTGTTTTGGGTATGTGAGACTATGTATTCAAAATATGAGACTTTAAGAAACATTTTTGTTAATTCTTAGGACTACCGAATGGGGAAGTTGGAGATGACATTATACAGGTTATTATTGACCCTTTATAGGCATTATATTTTGTAAAATATGAGTTTAATTTAACCATTATAGGTTCTCATATTCTCCTTTCATGTTCTGCCAAGTCTTCCAGTTTTGCCTCACATATACAATATTTTCCTTTTGTACTTTGCCTCAATTTCTAGGTGTACCTTTTATTTCTGTAGGTTCTGTTAATGATTTATTCATTTTGCATAATGTCCTCATCTAGCTATTTGCAGGAATTGATGTCTTTAAGTGTTAAAAGACGCTTAGCTTTCCTCCTGCCTGCCCGCCCTCCCTCCTTCCTTCCCCTACTGCTTTGCTCTTGCCCCTGGCCCTTCCCCCTTCATTTTTTTCTCTTCTAGCCAGCAATTGAGGCATTCTTTCCTTTGCCTATAATCCTTCTAACGAATACTAACTATTGTTATTCTTCCATACTGTGAATACCTCTACCTTCCTTTTGGTTTCAAATCAAGGTTTTCTAATTGAAATTACCAGGTACCATGCCTTTTGTTCACTTAGTCATCTGCATTTCTCAACCAGTTATTTTTTCCCAACACTTATTATACACATTTTGCAACTTACAGAAAAGTTGAAAAGAGTTCTATGAGCACTCGTGTACTTACTACTTGGATTCCACTGTTAATATTTTACTATACTTGGGGCACCTGGGTGGCTCAGTCGCTTAAGCATCCACCTTCGGCTCAGGTCATGATCCCAGGATCCTGGGATCAATTCCCACATTGGGCTCCTTACTCAGTACAGAGCCTGCTTCTGCGTCTCCCGCTGCCTGCTGCTCCCCCTGCTTGTGCTTTCTCTCTCTCTCTGTCAAATAAATAAATAAAATCTTTTTAAAAAATTGACTGTACTTTGTCACCTACTGTCCCTTTATCCACTCCTCTGTTAATACATCTTCTTTTTTTTTTGTTTTTTTTGGGGGTGCATTTCAAAATAAGCAGCTGATGTCAGTACACTTCAACCCTAAATATTTTATCATTTGTCTCATTAACTAGAATAAAGTGTTTGTCTAGAGGAATTTTTCTTTTGTGTTAAAATTTACATCAAAAGATACGCACAGAGGGGCACCTGGGTGGCTCAGTCTTTAAGCATCTGCCTTCAGTTCAGGTCATGATCCCAGGGTCCTGGGATCTAGTGCTGCATCGGGCTGCTTTCTCAGTGGGGAACCTGCTTCTCCTCTGCCTGCCACTCCCCCTGCTGTTCTATCAAATAAATAAATAAAAAAATTTTAAAAATAAATTAAAAAAAGGATATTAATTGTACCATTTAATGACCTCTATCTTCTAAATCAGTTGTGTTCTCGTGAGAGAACTAACTCCCATTATAAGGCCACACTTCTAAAACTTGTGTATTCATTTGGGTTTTCAAAAATAGACTTTGAATGCCACAAAGTACCTTAAAAATTTCTTCTTTTTAATTTTTTATTATGTAAATGTGCTACATAGTATAATGATTATAGTTAAAGGTATTTTATTTTTTCTAGATTTTTCCATGCTTCAGCAAATATTCTTAGCATTGCTAATGATATCACATAATGCATGCTGGGGGAAGTAACTTGAGGATGTTTTTGTTTAGTTAGTTAAAAGTACAAGAATGTAAAGAAAGGCCAGGATTGCCCTTTTGTCTACTTCATAAGCCAAATATGTAAAAGAGGTAGTTAATTCAAGGCACTCAAAACATTTATGGAGTGCTTTCTAAGTTTATTAAGTGCTTGCGTTTACCTGAACTCACTTGAGCTCACATTAACCATGTTGTATAGGCAGACAGTTGTGTTTGCTATGTAAGTGAAGAAACCAAGCCTTAGGTAGGGGAAAGGGCAGTGCATCAGTTGAACTCAGGTCATCTCATTTTAACTTTGGTCCAGTGGCAACAGCTGCAGTCCCACTCAAGTCTTTAGTTCAAGTGCCATTCCAGATACGGCTATTTGCTGATGAATAAAAACCAAATGTTTTATTGCATAGATAGTGTTAACTGTAATGACGACTCTGATACAGAGGCTTATGCCAATATTTTGAATTCCGCGTGTTGGAATACTCAGATACAGGGAACTGCAACTATTGGGATCCAGACAGAACTCTCTAAGTGTGCTGTATTTAGAATGTGACATACTGATATTACATACCCATTCTGTTCTCACAAGAGTGAAAAATATCATGATTGAAGTGCCACTTAATGTGGCAAAATGCCTATTTTTCAGAAATGTATTATGTGAGAAGCTCATTGGAGAAAAGAAAGCCTTGTTGATATATCTATCGTGGAAGTTTTCTTTTCTTTTTTTTTTTTTTATTATATTATGTTAATCACCATAGAGTACATCCCCGGATTCCGATGTAAAGTTTGATGCTTCATTAGTTT
>NC_048223.1:38061936-38104103 GCF_002007445.2 Ailuropoda melanoleuca
GGGAGTGGATTCCTTTGGGTTTTCCACATAGAGTATCATGTCATCTGCAAAGAGAGACAGTTTGACTTCTTTTCTATTTCACAACATCCTTGAAGGTACTTTCCTTCTTTCCTGTAGGTAACAGATCCTTAATGAGGAAACCATGTGGAGAAAAACAACTTGACATTGTTTGGGTAATGGACTTGACAAAATGTGGGCAGTTTTGTTTTTGTCGGTGGGTGTAAAGGTTTAGCTCTTAGTTTGGTCAATACAACCAAGGAAAAGCTGGAAGAGATTAACACAGCTCCTGAAGAAAAGTATTCTTGAGTAAACCTTGCAATAGCAACTTACTAAAAGTCCTTTAGGATCAGAAACTGTAAATAATCTAATTGAGATCATCTTTTGAGTCTGTATCCTTATTTTTGTCATTTTAAAGGTGGATTGCATAGGAGCTGAAAACCTTTTACTTTTTCTAATATTGGTAGGGATGTCTGACTACATAGTACAGATCATGCAATTCTTTCAAAAACATTAGATTGTTTTTTGACAGAGGTAATGGTTGATCTGCCTTGGGTACACCTGAAAAAGGTGACAGGACCTGGCCAATGTGTGTCATGTAAACCCGTAGATTTTCTCTATAGATAGGACAAGAAGGATAAGGAAGACGGGAAGTTGTTCCCATTTCCTATTTATCCTGTGCCTCTGTCTCTTTTCTTGTCATCTTTCTCTCAGGGCTGGCTAGCCTGGAGCCTTTTTTAGAGTTTTGTTTTGAGGCATTTTTAAGAAAAATAATTCTTGGGGCGCCTGGGTGGCATAGCGGTTGGGCGTCTGCCTTCAGCTCAGGGCGTGATCCTGGCGTTATGGGATTGAGCCCCACATTGGGCTCCTGCGCTATGAGACTGCTTCTTCCTCTCCCACTCCCCCTGCTTGTGTTCCCTCTCTCGCTGGCTGTTTCTTTCTCTGTCAAATAAATAAATAAAATCTTAAAAAAAAAAAAAAAAGAAAAATAATTCTTGTAAATCTGTGTGCTAGAAGTATCCTGGCAGGTCTGAGGTTTAAGGCAGTATTTGTTGAGAAAGAAGGAAATGAATTATGGAAAAAGAGGAGACAGAAATCCATTCAAAAGAGTGCTACCAACAGTGGCTTCAGATAGTATGTCTCAGCTGTATACCATACCCTAATTTGGGTGTGATCCACTTTGGGGCCACTTTATTCTTTGAGCCTTGGATCTGGATGGATTGATTGATTGCTTGATTGATGCATCTCTCTTTCCCCAATGTTATTGGAATGTTAGGAAATCAAGAAGAAGAAAAAGTGCAGCCATAATTCTTTCCTCCTAATGGAACTGCTGTTAAACTTTTGATAAAATCTTTATTTCTTCTTCTGTAATTATTTTTATGTTCCTGGAATTAGAAAATGACTCCTTTTGTTTCCTGTTTTTGTGAACTGTCTTTGAATGTGTCTTTGGAAGGCTGGCTGAAGGACGAATATTGGGTGATAACTACCGTGCATCAAATTGTCACTCCAGTCTTTGAAAAGTACTACATGCTGCTTTTTTTCTCAGTAGGTGACTAATCTTGTACATTATTACTATTAAGTATATGATCTTTAAAATGATGCTGAGGGTGAGAGTGGTGGGAGACTTCTGAAAAAACAACACTGAGCTTTTCAGAAATTGTCCTGATTTGTGACTGGGACTTCTCAGCTGCTGCCTTCAGACATACATTCCTTCTCTTCGTTTCCATTTGAAGGAGTCCTTTCTTATCATATCCAGATAGATTTTCTATGGCAGAGTAATGAACTATCATCAGTCTTCATTCTGATTGACAAACATAGCATGCTAGCTATGTGGGAGTAGGAAATGGTGTCAGATAAGAGGGGAATGGCCTGAATTTTCATTGGAGAAGACTTTTTTTGGAAGAGTGAATTGATAAGTGGTTCTGTTTTATTTTGCCTGAAACAAGTAAATTCCAACACATTAAAGTCACTTGGAGTTTTAATGTAGTTCATTCTACTGGGACAAACTTACTTGAGAATTCCTTTGTGACTCATGGTATAATGAAATTTCACCAGTTTATTTTGTTAAAGCTAGGAAAAAAATTTTTTTAAGTTAATGGGTATTTTGCTAAATGAGCTGTTCTTCTTAGGAATGTGTATAGGAGAGAGGGAGGTCATGCAAATTGGGATGCATTTTCTTATGGGAATCTTTAATTTCAAATACCACATGTTTGGAAGGTCAGATGATCTTATTATCCTTATTTAATCCTGGCAGATGAATTTTTCTTCTCTTTTTTTGTAAAAATGAGTCTATTTCATAATAACAGCAACAATAATAGATCCATAGATATGTTCTTAATCTTTGGCCTACATCAGTTTTGTTTGTCACCGTATCTTTGGCACTTTCCACAGTACCTGGCAGTAACAGGCACTCAGATATTTGTTGCATGGACAGTGTTGGTAATTGTTAATTGCAGAATGATAAACCTTCAGTTGTTCTTTTATGTGGTAATAGTTTAATTGGAATTGTTTTTTAAATTACACTAAAAAGCCAACTTATCTTTGTAAGTTTAAGGTTCTGTATTAAAATTTCTTGAATATGTTCTTTCAGAGCTTTAGAATGAATGACTTTGCTGAAATGTTTTTTGCTGTGGGATGGAAATAAGTTTTAGAAATAGCTGTAGTAATTTTAAACTGCTAAGTAGAATTACTGCTGACTGCAGTTTTCTGAGGCTAATGTTACATGTTCTTTTTTTTAAGACTTATTTATTTATTTGAGAGAGAGCGCATGCATCCCTGCGATTATGCGAGCGGGGGTGGAGGGGTGGGGGATGAGGGAAGGGAGGCAGAGGGAAAGAATCTTCAGCGGACTCTGTTGCCAGAGGTAGCCTAAGGCAGGGCTCCATCTCCCAAACCTGAGCTGAAATCAAGATTCGGCAGCTCAACTGATTGAGCCACCTGGGTGCACCTACAACACATTCTTACAGGTTTCTGTCTGTGGGTAGCATAGTAAAAAAAAAAGGGGGGGGAAGTTTAATAATAAGCATAAACTTAAATATTCTAAAATTTGTTGGAATAATTTGATAGTGAGGGAAAAGTATTTGGTGACTAAGTTATGTGTAAATACATACATGCAATTTCTCTTTTCTAAAAGTGAATGTATAAAGGAGCTTTAAAATGGTACAAAGAGGGGGCGCCTGGGTGGCGCAGCGGTTAAGCGTCTGCCTTCGGCTCAGAGCGTGATCCCGACGTTATGGAATCGAGCCCCACATCTGGCTCCTCCACTGTGAACCTGCTTCTTCCTCTCCCACTCCCCCTGCTTGTGTTCCCTCTCTCGCTGGCTGTCTCTATCTCTGTCAAATAAATAAATAAAATCTAAAAAAAAAAATGGTACAAAGAGAAGCATCCTAAGTTAATTCTGTTTCTGTTTATTTCAGGGCCGAAAACAGCGAAATCACATTTCACGGTTAAAAACTATTAAGAAGACAATATGGGGACTCCTGGTTCTGGAAGGAAAAGGACACCTGTAAAAGACCGATTTTCTGCAGAAGATGAAGCTTTGAGTAACATTGCCAGAGAGGTGTGTCTGGAAAACCCCCTCTCAGCATTGAGTTGCACAGTTGGGAACGTTGTAAAAATGCTGAGGGGAGATATATATAGACTTTGATTCACTGAGCTGGTTTCAGTATGTTTACTGTGAATTAGGTGTTATATCTGGCCTCTAAATACTGTATTAGAATAAAATGTAGTTACCATCTCTTTATTTGGATATCTGTTGCTCTTATCTAAAATTAATTTTTCATTTTATTTTTTGTGAATTACTTTAGGTAGGTACCTGTAATGTTTTGAAATTTATAATGAATCTTCAGTATTGAAACTTTGGGTAATTAGAATGTGGAAAATTTGATAACTGTATTATAGAAACACTGTGGGCTATACAGTTAACATATTCCAGGAGGCACTGTACAAATGTTGACAAAATAGTCCTTATTTGGTGTCCACCCAGATTCAGTTGTTTTAGCTGTTTTTTGAAATATTGCAGTGGAATTTTTATGTTTAACTTTCAGCTAGTACCAGAGCTTCTGGAGCATTTTTGTTTTGGTTTGTTGACAACTCAGAAGAAAGAAAAAAATGGAAAGGGTTGTCACCTATTGAATCACTGGCAACATTTCCTGTTGCATATTGGAAATTTAAGATAACTCCCAGCTGTGATTTCTTAGTGAGGTGCCAACTTTGTTTCAGACTCTGACTCTATCTGCAGCTTCAGACCTGACCATAAATTAATCTGGTACAAGAATTGGTTAGAACATTATTAAATTATATTCTTTTTGTGAGGATTAGTCCCTCACCACTTCCTCTTTGTTATTCTTAGTAAAATAGCTCATTTAGGACTAGTGCTATTTCCTTTTGACATATTATACAGTCTCTTTTTGATCCAGCTCATTGTTACATTTTTCCTCTGGTAAGCTGCTCAGTTAGCTTTTGAATTAGAAGTCAGATTCTGTAGAGAGATGTTTGAAGCAAAGTAAAGTTGTCTGAAAACTGTTGACAAGCTTGTGATACTTTAACAAAATCACTTTTAAAAAATCAAGCGAGGTATTTTCAGATAAAAGGGTAAAAGATAGTTTAAAATGAAGTGAAAATGAGATTTGATTCAAGGATCTTAAGTATTTGCACAAATGAAGCATTTTGGAAGCCACGTAGTGTGATTTGAAAACTGAAACTACTCAAAATTAGAGGGATTTACCCAGATTTCTATAAGGAGAGAAAATGTTGGGACCTTCTAGGCTTTTTTGTACTGTCACTAAATATTTGAACTCTTTTTTTGGCTCTAGGATGCTTTGTTTGCAAAAGTGGTGCATTCTAAACATTTTAACACTTGAGTGCTTTCTATGTGACAAACACTTCTACACATTTAAACTGCATTAATTCATTTAATCTTCACAGAATTCTGAGATTGGTTTTATTATCTCCATTTTAACAAAGAAACCATTGCACAGAAGAGTTAAGTATCTTTCCTAAGGTCACACAGCTAGAAAATAGCAGAGCTTGGGTTCAAACAAGTGAAGTCTGGCTTCAAGGTCTGAGCATTTAATTACTTGCTGTGCTGTTTCTCAGTATTCTCCAACTCCCCCATCAGTAGTTTGTTTTTTGCTAACTATTCATGATTTTGAAAGTGCTTGCACATCTTGAGTCTCATAATAACCTTGTGAGTTAGGAAGGATAGGTATTATTAGCCTTATTTACAGATGAGGAAACAGACAAAGGTGAGAAATAAATGTGTAAAAGATAACAGAGCTGGGGCTCAAATTCAGCTACGTAAAGCCATTGTTCATTCTCCTATACTATACTGATTCCAGAAGAGGCTGGCTTTGGAGAGTTCTAAGTGTGGCTTTTAATCCTGCCTCTACTAGTTGCTAGTTGAGTAATTTTGTTAAGTAACTACTATGGACTTCAGTTTTCTCGTCTGTAAAATGGACATAATATTGTCTTCCTGTATTACGGGGCTGTTGTAATGATTAAAGGACAAAGCACGTAAACCTTTATCATAATGTTAGGTTTGCAGTGGGCTATTTTGTTGCCTAGTAATAAGTCGGAATTGAAAGTGAGACTGGAGGTAAAATAAAAAGACATTTATTATGATAGGTGTTCTAAGATAAGGTTGATCACCAGACTCCCTCAGGGAACTTCTTCAGTGTATGGAGTCCCAGACCTTACTTGTACTTGCTAAATCAGAATCTGTGGGAGTTGAGCTTAGAAACCTGTAATTAAGTGCACGTGCGCGCATGCGTGCACACAGACACACACACACACACTTTTCTTCTTGGGGGATCTTGATGGCCAGTCAGATTTGGGAACCATGAACCAAAATGCAGAGAAGAAAAAACCAAAAACAGCAGCAACAACAACAACAAAAAACAAACCAAAAAATCTGAAAACAAAATACAGAGAAGATTCTATGGTCAGTTTTTTATACCTACAGGTTGTTTTCCTCCCTGTACATTATTATTTTGCTATGAAATAACTTAGTTTAATATAGTTATTAAATCACAAATTATAATAATAAAAGTTGTTATTATAAAAGGATGTAAAAGGCCAGTATTTTTAGTTTTTATTTCTGTTTTCAGAGCTCTGAATATGAATATGCCAACTCTTAATAACCTGGTCAAAAGTCTCAGCTTAACCTTCGATATGAAAGGTCCAGTTTTCATTAAGATTCAAGATTTTTATTTTCATGAGTGCCTAATGTGTGATGTAGTAGTTTGAAAACTTTAGAGGAAATAATAGGTTTAGCAGTTTTAGTAATTCCTTCATATATTTCTTGTGATTCTTTCTTTTCCTTTAAAGTTTTCATATCTTGTTCTCAATTATGCATTCATACATTACATGGTTGACATTTGCAGATTGCTCCTAATCCTTATTTTCTCCCATATGATCATCCCTTTCACAAAAAAAAAAACGTGCTTGAAATTGGGAAGAAACCAAACAGAACAGAACCCCCTTAATGATTAAAAACGGCAAATAGCTTAATCCTCCATTTTTAGTTGTTAAATCTCAACAGTTTGTCTTTTCTCACTTCAAATTGTTTTTTGAGGTAGACAGGGAATGCCATAAATAAAAATAACCTCTTTTTCCTCCTGGTTACAAAGAAACGTCAGGTTTCTTTGCTCCTCAGTTGGCCCCAAGTCAGGGAACTAGAGAGAATGAGGAGGAAAAGAAACAAAAGGCATAAACATATTCTTCAAACTGGATAATTTGCATGTAAAATATGGAACTGAGTACACTGTGGTAAAACATACATAACATAAAACTTATCTTACCCATTTTTAGAAGTGTAGGTTTCTATGGCCTTAAGTACATTCCCATTGTTGTGCAACCATTATCACTTCCCATCTACAGAAGTCTTTGTTTTGTAAGACCTGTGTACATTTTAAAAAGATGTTTGGATGTTTGAAGACTGTTCTGTGAAGTCAGGAATGTGGATGGATTTAGAAGCCCCGTCCGGTCTGTAGTAGGTGTGTTGCTGCTCTGTGAGGGGAGCACGGGCTGTCAACAGCTCTTGGAAGAGCTCAGAGGAGCAGTGTCAGAAGGGGTCACCAGCAAGTCTTCTCGGGTGTCAGGACCAATCCGCATGGTTTATTTGTTTTTTCTTGCTCCTTTGGCTTGGATTGTTGCAAAGGTTTGGGGGAAATGCAATTTACTTTAAGTGAATCTTTACTGAAAGCACGGAGTGTATCAAATTGGGAACCTTTAGGCAGCTAGCTCTCCAAAGGAGAAAGATGAGGGTAGCATGGAAGCTACTTATGCCACCTTACTGCAGTTAGTTTGGCAAATATTATGGTGAGCGTTCCCAGGAAAAGAAATTAAGCCTTTTGAAGGGATAGCAGTCTTTTCCAAGGCATCACAGAAGCCTGGAATATTACTGATCTCCTTGTTTGAGAACTGCAAATATGAAGAAAACATGTTCCATATACATCTTTCCAAATGGAAGTTATCAGAATGTTGCTTATTTTTGGATCTTATGATCTGAAAGCCGTTCTAGCTCTAAAATTCTGTGAGTTCCCTTGAGTTCCAGGACCCAAAGAGATTCATGCTCATAATTCACAGTTCTCTTAAATCTAAAGGATCAATGACATGCGTAGAAATTGATAATCTTTTATAGGTGTTGGAGTTTAGCAAATGGAGTGTTGAGAGGCTTTTGTTGTTGAGCAGAATGTACATGTAGACATATTGGGTGCATACACCTACTTGAAATAAAGAAGAAAGGAAGCTTTTATGGCTTTTTGGCATTTGTGGCTGCAAGGACTTTCAGATTTCATTTTTTTTAAAAAAGATTTATTTATTGAGAGAGAGCGAGAGTGCATGAGTGGGGGGAGGGGCAGAAGAGGAGGAGAGAGAATCCTCAAGTAGACTGATACCTTGAAGCCTGATACATGACCTGAGCCAAAATCAAGAGTTGGACACTTAACTCACTGAGCCACCCAGGCGTCCCCAGATTTTTTATTTATTTTTTATTTTTTTATTTTTTTTAAATGCTTTTTTTTTTTTTTTTAAGATTTTATTTATTTATTTGACAGAGATAGCCAGCGAGAGAGGGAACACAAGCAGGGGGAGTGAGAGAAGAAGAAGCAGGCTCGTGGCGGAGGAGCCTGATGTGGGGCTCGATCCCAGAATGCCGGGATCACGCCCTGAGCCGAAGGCAGACGCTTAACCGCTGTGCCACCCAGGCGCCCCCCCAGATTTTTTAAAGTAGCTTTGTTGAAATATATTTCATCCATTTGAAATGTACAATTCAATGGTTTTTGGTAGTTTATGATATTAATTTTTTAAAACTTGTGATTATAATATGTATAATAAAATTTGCCATTTTAGCTATTTTCAGACTACAATTCAGTGGCATTCATTGCATTTACAATGTTGTGCAACCATCACCACTATTTCTAAAACCTTTTCATCACCCAGACAGAAACTGTAACCATTAAGTAATAACTCCCCACCTCCCCTTCCAGATCTTGGTAACCTTTAATCAACTTTATGTCTCTATAAATTTGTCTAATTATGAATATTCCATGTAAGTGGAATTACACAGTATTTTTCCTTTTGGCTTTTTTCACTTAGCATAATAACTTTAAGATTCATCTATGTCGTAGCATATATCAGAACTTCATTCCTTCCCCCTTCAAATAACTTCATCCCTTTTTTAAGGCTGAATAATTTTCCACTGTATGTATATATTACATTTTGTTTATCCATTTATCTGTTGATGGACTCTTGGTTGGATTTCATTTTGCTGCCTGTGGAAGTAACAGGCATCCCAGGCCTCTAGTAGTGAGAACCAGAAATTTGCAGGTTTTGGTTGGTATTAATTAGCAGCCCGAACAGAAGGATATAAAGGCAAGAATTGGGCTTAGTTTAAAAGATACTGTCCGGTGTTATTGTTTTATGGAATGATAAGCATGATAGAACTAATGATCTCATAGTTACCTCACTATTTTACTTGAGTAATTTATTCATGTTTAGGGCTTGGCAAATTAAGGATAAAAAACTTGGTAAAGATAGCAGCTTTTGAAAATGCAAAATTACCATAATCACAATACTTATGGGTGTTAATACCATCTTTCATTTAAGAGTAGAGTTTAAAATGGCGCCTGGGTTGCTCAGTTGATTAAGCGTTCAGCTGTTGATCTCAGCTCAGGTCTTGATCTCAGGGTCATGAGTTCAAGTCCTGCATTGGGCTCATGCTGGGTGTGGAGCCCTAAGGGGGGAAAAAAGAAAGAAAAAGGAATAGAGTTAAAAAACTGCACAAATTTTGAATGTCATTCATTCAGTAAATGTTTTTTGAGCATCTGTTCTCTGCAACTACTCTGTCAGATGTGAGGGATAGGCAGTGGACAGGTCTAACATATTCCTTGCCCTCATGGAGCTTAGAATCTATAGGGGGAACTAGACATTAAACAAGGAGTTACAGAATGGACTAGTTGTTCAATTCTCAGCTCCCTTTTTTCTTCAAAATTAATATCTGCATTTAACATAGTAATTTCTGTCTTGAAAGCTATGATTGTCAGTGTACGTCACAGTGGCTGTCTTAGAATTGAGGAACTACAGTGATCTATTTATTTACAACTGTGTTAAGTGCTTTGAGTGGACAGTAAATGATTTTATTAAAAAGCGTGTGATGGGGGACTTGACATGTTTGGGGGCTTTGGGAAGGCTTCCCTGAGGAAGTGCCCTTTCAGCTGATTTCTGAAAGATGAATGGAATTATTGAGGGGAAAGAATTGTCAGATGAGGGAAAGAGCTTTCCAGTCAGAGGGAAGAATGTGTTACAAGCTTTTGAGTCTGAAAGAGTATGGAGAATTCAAGGAATAGTAACAACGGCTAACATGTACTGATTACTGAGCTCATATTACATACCAGTCACTGTCCTGAGTTCTTTATTTTATCAACTATGAATGCAGGGCATGGAGAAGTGAAGTAACTTGCCCCCGGTCACATAGCTAGAAAGGTAAGGCTGAAATTTGTCCTTAGGCTCCTATGCTTGTAAACTGTTGTGCCTTCTATGAGATCACTGTTAACATTAACATGCACAGCAAGGAGGAGAGTAGCCAGGAGCCAGATCATATAAGCCAGTGGTTCTCAACCAAGGGTGATTTTGTTCCCCACAGGACATTTGGCAATGTGTGGAGATACTTTTGTCTGTCATAACAGGAGGAGGGGTGTCCTCCTGGTGTTTGTGGGTAGAGACCAGGGCTGCTCATACACATCCTACACTGCACAGGACAGCCCCCCACAACAAAGAATTACCTGGCCCAAATAGTTAGTAGTTGAGAACTCTGTTACAGGTTCTAGACCGTATTTAGGAATTGGGTCTGTGTCCTAAGAGCAGTGGAAAAACATTGAAGGGTTTTGGGCAGGAGTATGACATGATCAGATCTGTGTCTTAAAAGGATGACTTTAGCGCAGATTGGAGATTATAACAGAAAGGACGTTAGTGGATTCGAGGAGATGAGTTGTGAGACTTGCAGAGACAGTGGGGGCCCGACCCAGAGGGACAGCAGGGGGATGGTGAGAGATGGTTGGGACGGAGATGTAAGTAGTCGATTCTCAGGGAGTGTCTGTGTTTTGGTAGCAGAGAGGGGAAAGTTTGGATTGTGCTTCTGGGTGGTGGCAGGGGACATTTGAGTGGGAAGGAATCTTGAAGAGGGAGGATCACGGACTTAGTTTTATGTGTTGTGTGTTTAACATGCCTGTGAGGCATCTAAGTCGAGACTGAAGAGGCAGTTTGCGGATGTGGATCAAGAAATCCAAGGAGAGGTCTGGGCTGTAGATAAACATTGAGACCTGTGAACATGTAGAAGGTAATTGAAATTGTGAATGTGGATGAAATTTGTCTGGGGAGGAAGCGTAGAGTTGAAAATAATCACTCCTCAGGCTGAATCCTAAGGCATTCCAGGATTTCAAGGTCAAGTCTTGAGTCTTAATTCTGACACTTTTTTGGTCATCCTTTTGTGCGGTTCAGATTGTTCTGTGCAAATCAGATTTGTCTGGAAAGCTAACTCCACAGGAGGCATAATTACTCTTATTTAAAACGCTTTTGAGTTTTCTCAATGGTGGTACACAACAATTTATAAAAAATTATGAAATGTAAATTAATTTTTTAGAGTTATGAAGAGTGATTTATTAAAATTTCTCCCCAGTTAAAAAAAATTCTCCCCCTTGTGCTTACGTCTTTATTAGACATATCCTTTGAAAGAGCAAATCTAAGTTGTTGTTTTTAGTCATTTAGAATTCCTTCCAGTGACATTAGTGCATGAATTTAGTCAATTCCCATTTCTTGCAGACCTTTCTCCATTTTTCCCCCATTCACCCCTGGAACTAAGTCAGAGCTCTGGCTCTGTGATGGCCAGTTTCACTTTCTCTCACTTTTCCTTGATTTGTTCCTCTAGCGAGAATTAACAAGACTGAGTTTTATGTCTTGGGGCGCCTGGGTGGCTCAGTCATTAAGCGTCTGCCTTTGGCGCAGGGCGTGAGTCCTGGGATCAAGCCCGGAGTCAGGCTCCCTGCTCTGCTGGGAGCCTGCTTCTTCCTTTCCCGCGCCTCCTGCTTGTGTTCCCTCTCTTGCTGTCTCTCTCTCTCTGTCTCTGTCAAATAAATAAATAAATAAAATCTTAAAAAAAAAAAAAAAGACTGAGTTTTATGTCCGTGTGATTGAAGAATATTTGGTATAGCATTCAGTTGTCATAATCTTCACCATTCCTGTGACTTAGAGGAATTTGGAGAAAAAAAATTCAAATAGCACAGTATCAGTAACCTAAATGTGAAGACATTATTGGCAACACCCTTTTTCTTCCCCCAAAGTACTTCTATGAGACCTATGATTCACATTTTCTCCTTTGGTTAGATGTCCCTGCAGATCCAGAATTTCAGTTCTCCTTAGCTGTCTATTAGGTTGTATTCTGATCTGAGTAATATAGTCTATAATCTTAAATTTCCTCTCTTATTCCAAAAGAATATGTTGCTATCAAAAGGTCTCTGAGTAAAAGGAAGATATAGTTGTTTGACATCATGACATCAGAAGAAAATGGCTTAAAATCCCTAGATTTTTATCTAATACAAATAGGTGTTTGTACTCAGAAAAACTTATATAGGTGGTTTTCAACTACAAAAAGCTTTTTAAAAAGTAGTCAACCATAATTATATTGTAAGATCTAATTAAGAAAAATGGTACCTGAGATTTTTACTAAAGGGAAGTTGCTAAGAAATTGAGTAATGGTTTTGTTAGTCTGGAAACCATAGCAACACAATAAATATTATGTCTCTTACTTTGTCTTTCAGGGTTCTTTTGGCATGAGTGTCATGGAAAAATAAACAAAATTAAACACAGTAAACTCTGAGTCTTAGCTACCTGAATTAGTCATTTTCCTTGAACGTTTCACTTTGTAGAATTTTGTATTACACATTTATTGAAATTAAAACATAGCCTGTAAAGATACAGATTATTTTTTGTATTTCTTAACACCAGTTGCATGGGTTTTATATTATAGGTATACATGCAAGCTGGCAGCTCTGCACTTGGCTTGACTAAGTGCGTTTCTGTCAAATTACGGAATTTTTTAAAATATTTTTTTAAGATTGATTATTTTAGAGAGAGGGAGAGCCAGTGCATGCATGTGAATAGGGGGAGGGGCAAAAGGAGAGGGAGGTAGATTCTCAAGCCAACTTCTCGCTGAGTGTGGAGCTGACATGGGGCTAGATCCCAGGACCCTGAGATCATGACCTGAGCTGAAATCAAATGAGTCAGCAGCTTAACCTACTGAGCCACCCAGGCACCCCTCAAATTATGAAATTTTAATTTGGCTTTCTTGAAAAGTGTTACCTGATTACAGTAGGACAGAATTTTAAAGCTAGAGGTTTCCCTTCTTTTAAAGTCATTTGAGTGTGTGTTTTCATGTACTTCTCTTTGGAAATATTAAGTGTAGGAAGGTTTTGATAATAGTATAACTACCCATGAGTCTACCACACAACATTAACTGATATCAGGGTTTTGTGATAATTGCTTCAGGTTAAAAAAGATAAGAAAGGGAGAAAGAAGACATTATAAATGAATTTTAGGGTCCTATTTTCACTTCCTAGGCCTCTCTTTCCACCGCCCTATACCAAACAGTGAACAACTATAATAAAATCACAAGATTTCCTTCCTGTCTGTATTCTAAAAGTTCGAATACATATCTCCATAAATAGTATTGTTTTATGGGTTTTTGTGTATTGTTTTCTAAGTGCTTAATAGGCCTGCGGGTGTGAAACAAGTAAGGGAAGCTGCCAGAATAATGGCTCAGTATGGCTGGAGAGAGATTGGGTAGTGGGAGGAGATGATGCTGGAGAGACTGTAAGGCCAATCATGAAGGGATTTGTGTGCTGAGGAGTTTAAATCTGATTTTGGAAACTGTGGAGGAGCCATTGAAGAGTAAAAGATTTTTCAGATTTGACTCGTAGTATCATTGCTTTAGCCACCATATGGAGAATGACTGGTAGGAGGTAGAAAACTAGCTGGGGGGCGCCTGGGTGGCACAGCAGTTGAGCATCTGCCTTCGGCTCAGGGCGTGATCCCGGCGTTCTGGGATCGAGTCCCACATCAGGCTCCTCCGCTATGAGCCTGCTTCTTCCTCTCCCACTCCTCCTGCTTGTGTTCCTTCTCTCGCTGGCTGTCTCTATCTCTGTCGAATAAAAAAAAAAAAAAATCTAAAAAAAAAAAAAAACTAGCTGGGAAGCTGCTCTAGCCATCTTGGCAACAGGTGCCAAGAGCCTAAATTAAGGCAGTAATAGTGAGAATGGAGAGGAAAGTTTGGATGGAAAGAATAGTAAAGAGAGAATCTTGAAGGGAGCTATGTAGTTGAGGTTTGGTGACTGAATGTGGGGGGAGGGTAAAAAAAGAGGAGCCTTATGATGATTCTTATCTCAGTTTTTGGATAACTGGACAGCTACAAAGGAATATAAAGAGGAAGAGGAAGTTGCAGGGAAAGATTATAAATTCAATTTGTGGTACACTGAGTCTGAGGTTCCAGTGGGACAGCCTCAGTCGTTAATAGCCAGTTGGATCAGGACTGTGGGAGAAAAGTCTGAGTTGGACATAAAGATTTGCAGATAATCAGTATCACAGTGGGGGTGGGGGGGTGGGGTAGCGTAGAGTGAAAAGGGAGATCAAGCCCAGAAACTTTGGAGCTTATGATAAATTCTGAGGAAGAGAGGTTGGAGAGTTAGGAGTAAAACTAGGAGATTAGTATTGCAGAAAGTGAAGAGATGAGAATTTTAAGAAGGAATTGAGTGGTCAGGGAAGTTGGAAGTCCAGAAAGGACAAATGAGGTAAGAGTAGAAAGATACTATTGGGTTTGGTAGTTAGAGGTCATTAGTGGCTTGCCAGGAGCAATTTCAGTAAAATGATTTGGGCAGAAGCCAGAATGCATTCACATGGAGAGAGTGGGAAGCGAGGAGGAGGTGTAAGAAAAGTTGACTATGAAAAGAAGACAAGGCAGAATTGATCCAGGATGGGATTGTTTTTGTTTTTGAAAGATGAGAGGGAGTCTGAACCTGTATAATGAGAAGAGCAAGGCAATAGAGGAGAGAGTGAAGATGGAGAAGAGAGATCACATAGTTGAAGCAAGATCCCTGGGGAAGATGGATTTCATATCATCGCATGGAGTGTGTGTGTGTGAGAGAGAGAGAGAGGAGGGATATGCTTCTATATGTTTTATATTTATATTAAGTTATATGACTTATTCTCTTGCCTTTGAATCTTAGGGTGATGGATTAAAACTTTTTTTTTTGAGCCCAGTGTGGGATTTGAACTTACAACCCTGAGATGAGATCGAGTGGATGCTTAACTGACTGAGCCACCCAGGCACCCCTGAAACTATTTTTTTTAAATTAACACAACCTCTTTTTCTTTCAAATAATAGTCCTAAGTGAAATTTGACTCGTGAATTTTATTCCAAGGAAACAGTGAGCACTGTGCAGTGGATCGGATGGATCTTACCTTACTAGTAGACCCACCGGACAGATGGAAGATTTATAATAGGATTTTTTTTTTGAAGATTTTATTTATTATTTATTTGAGAGAGAGTGAGAGTATAAGTGGGGGGGAGCAGCGGAGGGAGAAGTAGACTCCCCGCTGAATGGGGTGTCTAATGCAGGGCTCCATCCTAGGACGCTGGGATCATGACCTGAGCCGAAGGCAGACACTCAACCGACTGAGCCACCCAAGTGCCCCAGCAGGATTGGTTTCAGTTGAGTTTCTTATTTGGAATGCCACTGGGAGCCACTGTGAGTTTATTTTAGCCTGTTCTCCTATGTTTATTTTACTTAAAGAGTAACAGAATCCAAATTTGTGTAAGGATGCTTTTGGGCATTGGACACCACAAGATACATTATGGCTAATCATATATTATTTTACCTTGCTTGTTCCTTGGTGTTTCAGGCAGAGTCATTCAGCAGTGTGTAGTGTGGAATAGCAAGGGTAGGAGGAGAGTGGGAATGGAGAAAGTGAAGTTAGAATTAGGAAATGAAGTATTCTAGCTGAAAGTGTTAAGAGCCTGCTTGGAAGAGGGGGAGTCTGTTGGAATGGAAATCAAAGGTGGTTGGAAATGGAAAATCAAGGGATATTGTAAAGAAATATTTGGTTAGGAAGTATGAGGCCCTGAGACCTTGGGTCCTGAATAAGTGTGACAAGATTTCCATTTCTGGAGATTGGAAAATAGGGAAGCAAAGCCTATTTCCTAGAAGATGAGGTCTTTACGGTCTATGTTTGATGTTTTAAAGAACTGTTTGGAATAGTGGCTATACCATTTTATCTTTCTAGTGTATAAGGGTTCTGATTTCTCCACATCTTTGCCAACATTAGTTATTTTCTGTTTAAATTTTTTTTTTTTTTAATTTTAGCCATCTTAATGGGTGTGAAGTATCTCACTGTGGTTTTGATTTGCCTTTCCCTAATGGCTAATATGTTGAGTATCTTTTTATGTGCTTATTGGCCATTTGTATATTTTCTTTACAGAAATGTATGTTCAAATCCTTTACACATTTTAAAATGGGATGATTCATATTTTTTATTGCATCTCACCCTCTTCTCTTTTTTCTTCTTTTTTTTTTCCTTTTTTCTCTTCTCTTTCCTTTTTTCTTTTCTCATGTTTTTGTTTAACTTCAGCTTCCTCAATGTGGCTTCTTCCCTCCCTCTAGTTATGCAGTTTGTTCTGTCAGTTCTCAGGTCCATTTTATGGGTATTCAGAATGATTTGATAGTTATCCAGTTGTGTTCTAGGGATGGGTAAGCATAGGGTCCATATGCTGCCGTCTTAGCTCACAAAGTCATTTTTTCTTCTTAAATTCCAGAAGAACATAATACAAAATCCTGATGGTAAAGGAAAAGTCTGTAATGTAGAAGTACTCAAACCATATGTGGTTAGTTCTCAGCTTTTCCTGGAAGTTCTTTCTGGAGAATTTTTAAAATGTTTTTATTTGAGAGAGAGAGCAAGCGTGAGCAGGGGAGGGGCAGAGGGAGAGGAAGAGAGAATCTTTAGCAGGCTCCAAGCTCAGTGTGGAGCTGGTTGCGGGTTTCAGTCTCACAACCCTGAGATCACGACCTTAGTCAAAATCAAGAGTCGGATGCTTAACCCACTGAGCCACCCAGGCGGCTCCCCCAAAGTTCTTTTTCTTGTAAGGTTATTTATTTGGGGGGGTAGAGAGTGCATGTGCATGGGTGCACATGCAAGTGGAGGGGAGGGGTAGAGGGACAGAATCTTCAAGCAGACTTACCCTGAGTGGGGAACCCGATGAGGGGGCTTGATCCCAGGACCCTGAGATCATGACCTGAGCTGAAACCAAGAGTCTGATGCCCACTGACTGAGCCACCCAGGCGCCCTTAGAAGTTCTTTCTTAGTGATCATTGTATGATTCCTAATTATTAGTTGAGTTATAAAGTGAACAGCCTACAAATTTAAAAGGTTTCTGAATTAATACAACCTAAGGCATTTTGTTCCAGGGGTGGTCAAGTCCCATGATTTTTGCTCTCGTTTTATTTTTCCATCTGCCCCAAGCATTTAGTGGGAAATGGATTTAATTCTATCCAAATATGTCTTTACTTTTTGTGTTATCATTTTCACTGTTCTAAGAAGAATACGTTTCTATACTTAGGTGATTGCATATTTCCTTTAATCAGTCTTAATGTGCCTAATATTTGAAAGCATAATGATGGGAAAAATTTTTAGAAACCTTGTCCATTGACCTACTTGATTTCACAGGTAACTTCTGAACCTGAATTTCCAGTTCCTAAATTTTCCTATTAAACTTTATTTTAGAAGTTAAAAGTTTGAGTCATATCGGCTTAAAGACTCTACAAGTGCTTAAATGAGTTAGGCTCCTGAATAACTCTGATTTCATGTTTTATGCTGACTTTAACTTTTTTTGTGTTAAAATACATAGCCTAATTTACCATTTTAATCATCTTAAAGTATACAATTCAGTGGGATTGAGTACATTTACATTGTTGTGCAGCGAGCACTATTCTCCATCCTCAAAACTTTGTCATAATCCTGTACTGAAACTGCATACCCATTAGATAAAAATTCCCCATTTCTCCCTTCCTACCAGCTCCTCGGAACCACTGTTCAACTTCCTGTGCCCATGCCATTTGATTATTCTAGGTACCTCAAATACGTAGAATCATATAATATTTGTACTTTCGCGTCTGCTTGTTTGACTTAACATAATGTCTTCAAGATTCAACTATGTTTTAGCATGTGTCAGAATTTCCTTCCTTCCTGGAATCATATTCCACTGTGTGGATATAACATATTTTGTTTATCTATTCATCCATTGATGGACATTGGGTTATTTCTACTTTTGGCCATTATGGGTAAGGCTGCTTTGAACATTGGCATACAGATATCTGTTTGAGTCTCTGCTTTCAGTTCTTTTGTGTATGTACCCAGAAGTGGAATTATCAGATCAAATGGTGATTCTATGTGTAACTTTTTTTTTTTTGCCAACTTTGTTTTAAACTTAATTTTTTGTGATCCTTTATTCTTATATCCCGTTTATTTTATATCTGTGACTGTGTAAAATGAATGTAGAAATCATGCAGTTGTATTCTGAGGGGAAAATGCTAGTGTTACTACCTAGAAGTATGCTTTATGTACCTATAATTTATCTATTTAAAAATACATTGGTACCAGAATAGAATACATGTTTTGTCTACTGGATTGGAATCATCTTTTGCTTTTTGCTACTCCTACTCTCAGTACTGCTTCAGGCATCTGGTAGCAATGTGTAGAAAAATACTAAGATAAAGTACTTTTAAATCCCCTTTACCTTTTTAAAGCTTGTTTAGTGGCCTTCTTCAGTACCATCTCCAAGGGAGGCATATCTGAGTTTGGATAAAGTTGGCTAAGGAACAAAGCGTAGGGTGTTTTGTGACTCTGAAGCCCATGTTCTGTTACACAGCGGCCAGGTTCCCTTTCCTTCTGTTGTGAAAGAAATCTTATCAGAGAGTAGATTTCAATTATCTGTAATTTAGGTTTGAAATCTTATCAGAGAGTAGATTTCAATTATCTGTAATTTAGGTTTGGTGAGAGAAAAATGGTGAGCCATTTTAGCATAGAATGTATAGAATTGGCCCTGGATCTTGGAAGGATGAAGTGGGCATTCTCGGTAAATTTCTAAAGAAGGCTACAAGTACAAAGCTAGTAACATGGAAATGACAGTCCCTATACATTGCCATGGCTTTGCTGAAATTAAAAAAAAAAAAAGTTTGAAAACTTTTCCCAGAAAAACGATACTTTGTAATTTAAAAATATATTTGCTATCTGCTCAACTTAGCCTTGAAGTATTTTTCTATAAAATACGAACTCTAGTAAGAAAGTGGTGTCTACCCGAAGTCAGGGGGTAAAGAAGGTAGGAATAGCTTTTTTAAAAGATAGAGGCCAATGAAAACTTCATGTGAGAAGATTAATTGCCCTGGTCATGTTATTGTTTAGAGCTTGAGATTGGCAGATACGCATTTAGAGTTTGTGCTACTAAGAGGCCATCTAGGCAGACTGGGGAAATGCGAAAATTAGGGTAGTTGAATAAGTGTTAACTCTTAAGCTGTCTCCTCTTCTTAGAAGCCTGCCAAGACCTTGCCAGGGAAAACAAATTGCTCTCTCCTGCATGCTTCTTCCCTTAGCGTTGTGTCTCCACTTCCCTCAACTAGATTGAGGACTTCTTTGGGGCAGAGATGTCATCATATCTTACACTGTATTTTCAGCACCAAACATAATTGCTTCCACACAGTAGACCTTTTTAAACATTGGCGGAGTCTCTTAATGTGAGACTTGGGCACAAATATAACACCACAGGAGAACAGCTATTGTAGTTATCACGGGGCCATCTGGATCAGAGTTAGGATGTGGCCAAGAGCAGAGGAAACCACTGCAAGATAGAAATCACTGAGGAGATTTTTAAGTTTCATGTGGTACATCAAGCTGTTTCCTTGTCTCAATTCCTCGATGCTTTGATCCTTGGCCTGAAATTCTTTTATTTAGCAGTCATCAGTTGAGACATGGAAGTTGTGGGGGTGACAGAAGTGTGTAATTTTATTTGTTTTGTATTTCTTAATATTTTATTAAAGAGTGCATATGCGAGTGGGCACAGGGAGGGGCAGAGGGAGAGGGAGAGAAAGAATCTTAAGCAGACTCTGTGCTGTACGTGGAGCCCAATGGAGGGAGGTGGCCTGCAGCTGTTCATGGGTGCAAGTCCTGGGAAATAAGGGGGAGATATGACTGGGAGGAACCTTATTTCTGTTTGTGTTTTTCTTCTCTCTTCTCTTGTCTTTGTGCTAGTCTGTGAAATTTTGCTTTAACCAGAAGTAATGGGGAGCCAGTGGAGGGTTTTACACCGCTTAATGATATGTCAGAAACGTGTTTTGAAAGGCAGATTGGAAATCCTGTAACACTGTAGACGGGAATTATAGGGCAGCTTCTGGAGGCACGTAGATGGACTTGAAGGCAGTTGCAGTTGTAGTGTTCAAGCAAGAGATGAAGAGTTCCTATTGTATGATTTCACTGATAATGAAATTTCCATAATGGGCAAATTCTTAGAGACAGAAAGTAGAATTAGTGGTTTCCAGGAGCTAAGAGGAGGGGGAACGAGAGGTGCCTCCTAATGGGCATGGGGTTTCTTTTTGGGGTGAGGAACATATCCTGGAATTAGATGGTAGTGGTAGTTGTGCAATCCTTGTGACTGTAGTACTGAAAACCACCGAATTGTCTAGTTGTAAGTGGTGAATTTGATGGTATGTGATTTGCATACCAGTTTAAAAGGAGAGAGATATGAAGAGTTCCTGAAACAGAAACAGCATAATGGCCGAATGGGGGTGAGAGAAACCCAGCAGTAGAGAATTGGCAGTACTTTGAGACTGGATATTGGCAATGTCCAAAATGAAATAGAGGCTGGTTCTGAAGTTTCTAATTTGTATGATTGAATCGATAGGGAAAGAAATTTTGGAAAACGAGTTTGCAGAGACATAATGAATTGTGCGAAATGTTTTGAATGTGGAATCAAGGCAAGCAGTTAAAAATAAAGGCCCGGATTTCAGGAGAGACTCTGGGCTAGAACAAAGAAGTGAGTGTACAGGAGCTGACTGAGGCAGTGACACAGCTCAGCTAGAGGGTATCTTGTCTGCCCACCTGCTATGGACGGTTATGTCCCATCTGCTCCTTAGCCTCGCAGCTGGTGTGCAGGTTGTTGTTTTTGTTGTTCGTAAATAAAGCTGCATCTTTATATTACATTTCAGGCAGAGGCAAGGCTGGCGGCAAAACGGGCCGCCCGGGCAGAAGCAAGAGATATACGCATGAGAGAACTGGAGCGACAACAAAAAGAGGTAATCTGGGGGGATGATCCTAATTTTGTGCTAGTCTCCAATAAATTAATACTTGGCTGGTTTCCTTCTGAGATAAATCTGGCTCCTGTTGAAACACTGGGAATAGTATAACCTGATGTGTATATTTTAACAAGCCATTCTATGTCAGCAAATTAAATACAATATTTGCTTTAAATAATAGCAGGAAACACATAAATAGCTCTTACTGTGTACATTGTAGCAAGTTGTTACGGTGTGATAAGTGCTTTACTTATATTAGCTAAAGTTAGCTTAGAGATGAAGTTATTTACTATACTGTCTTAGAGTTTAGGTTAATTATATTATGATATCTACATACTAAAACACTGAAGTCATTCAGCCTTACAGTTTATAAGCATATTTAATAATGGAGGAAGACATTCATGCAAAAAAATTAAAAAAAAAACCCAATTGTAAGACTGACTGGTAGGACTCCCATTGTGTGTTACAAAAACTAGTATTATATATAGGGACAAAAACTACTTAGAAAGAAATGATTACTATCAATACTTTGGTTTGTCAATGGTGGAATTGATTAGTTTTGTTTTTTTCTTAATGCTTTTCTATAGTACATACATTTCAGTACATTTTTATTGTCAGAAAAGCAAAAAATAAAAAAATAAAATAGGCTTATAGAAAGTGGGCAGCTTTAAAATGAAACAAATACTCTTTTTAACTCTTTCCTTCTGACATCAACCTGACTCTGAAAATTCACATAAAAAATATTTCTGATGCCATATTGGTATGAAGGGGAAAAAGCTTGCAGGATATTGTTAATAGTATCAAACACTTTATTTTGATGTTGGTGGTGGACTTCTGCTAATGTGTTAAAGAGAAGTGTATAGATCTTATTTACAGCTCAAAAACTAAACCAAAAACAGTTGATACCTATGTTGCTATTTTTGTTTTTGACCTCATATATAGTTTCAAATATTGAATGCAATTCTTGGCTTATAATGAAAATGTTGCAATGCATTGTCTTTTATACTCCTAAAATTATAGTAAAATTATAAGGAGATTGTTGCTAAGTTTAAGTTGCATTTCCTCTAAACTGCAGAGAGCCATATATCTCTTCATTGTTGGACATATTTAGCTTAGTGATTTTCTGTATTTTGAATGTATAACTTATGTTGAGCTAATGATCATTGCTCTTCAGGGCAAATGTGTAGGATTAATCTAAGACTTTTCAGATCATGCAGTATGTTGGAAACTTCAGTTGATGAAACTTTTGCATTTGTAGCACTCTCATTATTCCTTTGATCGGAAATGGGGACAGATTCAGAAGTGGCTGGTAGGCCGGGATTGCCTGCCTTGCATGTTGTGATCCATTGCTGAAATAATGCAATCTTGAAGTAGAATATTGACTAATAGTTTGCCAAGTAGGATTGTTTGGCATGTTTGAACCTAAAGGTCAGAGAGCGTCTCTTCTGTCTGTAGTGGACCAAATGTGTACTTGGAGTCCATCCATTTTCTCTTGTAGTCTACAGCCTCACGCTTGTGTCATGAGTGCTCTTGACCAAGAAAGATTGAGTAAATGGATGTGTTTTCTTTCCCTGAGTTTGTTCTTGTCTCCCTCAAATTTGTCCCCCTCTCCTTCACTCCCTCCTCTGCCCCTCCTTCCCTCTCCCCTCCTCCTTTCTCTCTTTTTTAAAAAAGCTAGGCAGAAATGTCCTCATTGAGAGATGACCCAAGTCATTCTTTAATTTTCTGTGAAAATTACTCTCATGTTTTCACTTCTCTCAGTTCCTTTTCAAATCTTCTACCACCACTCCCTGATTTTTAGCTATAAGACCAAATCATGAGCCGGTAAAATATTAGTTATGGGGAGTCATTCCTCACTTTGAACTTTCCCAGTATTGGTAATTCCCCAGCTGTCTCCTGTTGCAGAGGTTCTTCATCCATGTGAATAGGCTTGGGAGGTGGAGCAGGAAGCCTTAAAATCTCAGGCCGACTTTTGAATAAATGTGTATTTTTAAGTGAAATGCCCCACAGGTGTTATTAACATCATATTCTCAAGGGAGTCTGTGATCCCTAAAGGGTTAGGAACCACTGATTGCTGTTAAACAAGAAATTTTTATAAGCAAATTCCTTCTGTAGCAGCATTTTGAAGTACAACCGGAATTAAAATATTTAAGACTGTAAAAAAATATGACTGTATTGACCTACAGATTTAAAACTTTATCATACTTCTCATTGTGATATTTTAGAAAGGAGAGAAAGATGATGTTTGGTTACTTATAATTAAGTGATTCCTCACGAATGTGTTTGTTTCTTTGGAGTAGAATCTGTCCTTTCTTGTTACTAAAGCTAGCCTAATTGGTTTTATTTAAAGTGTCTTCTGCATGAAACCGGGTTATCTTACTGTTGATGCATTGAGAACATATTGTGTGAATAAAAGAAATCACTTTTGCTTGCAAATTTTCCATGGAAATATTAATTTTTAAAAATTATATATTATAGTTATAAAATTAAATTGCCTGAGAGTTTATTATCTAAGGGCACACCAAACCATTAAATAAGAAGAAAAGCTTATATTAAAAGTCTCATATTTGATTCTTATATTCCAAGGCTGTGAAGATAAAAACATATTTTTTATCTCTGAAATGTGTGCAGTTCAAGAAGTGGGTGTACTAGATTTTCATGGAAGGGGGAACATTTTGGGTTTAGAGGCTTAGAATGTAGATGATGACTAGCTCAAGTCCTGAGTGATAGCTCGGACTCACAGAGAACATGGATGGGGTTTAGTTTCAGGTGGGAATAATTATCACTTAACCCCTTCTGACACTTGCTTTTACTCTTTTCAAACTAATTTTTCCTTTCACTTCTCAGCTTATCTGTCTCTCTGGCTGCATTCTGTGAGCCTATAGTAGAAGTTGGCATGTTATAGTCACAATATAAGATATAAAGAATAATAAATTTATAATAAAATAATGCATATGCAAATAATAGGATTGTCAGTTATTAGAAGGAAAAATCTACCCATGTTAAAAATTGCTCCTGATTTTCACACTTTCTGGGTGTCGGATTAGGATGTTGGGATGTGAACAGGAAAAGCCAGGGCATGAGGCTCAGGAATGAAGCTAACAGTGAGCTCGCTCTGTATGCCAGCGCTGTGCTAGTGCTTTTTATACAGGTCTCCATTTCACACGATAAGAGAGGTACCCACCATCTCCCTTTTACAGATAAGGTGATGAAAGATTGGTGAAGTCAACGACTTGCTCAGTCATTGACAGAGCGAGAATTCAAAGTTCGGAGAGCTCGCCACGCCTGCTAGTGGGTTGGCAGGGGAAAGGACCAAGATGAAAGGGCCTGCGTCTTTGTCGGCCTCCAGATAGATAGTCCTAGTGAGGCCAGTGTTTCTGTTTTTAAACTGAGTGTCTCCATCAGCAGCATGTCGGTGACCTGGACGAGAATGTGTAATCTTTCTGAGGTTTCCTAATTTGAAACTAAGGGAATGGCTCCAGCCTTAACTTAAATATTTCTTGTTGACAGGGAACAGGGCCAGGTGTTTTCAGTGGGCTGTGATCTTCTTTCTTTCAGTAAAATCACTTCATCCCCACATCAAGTGAATTTTTAAAAGCAGACTACATTTCATTTCCATTGATTTAAAAGTATCAAAACAACTTTCCAGAAAGCCTTGAACAAATATACATCCATTTTTAAAAAAGATTTTTATTTATTCATTTGACAGAAAGAGAGAGAGAGAGGGAGTCGAGCACAAGTAGGCAGAGCAATAGGCAGCAGGGGAGGAAGTAGTAGCAGGCTCCCCGCTGAGCCGAGAGCCTGACTCGGGGCTCGATCCTAGGACCTTGGGATCATGACCTGAGCTGAAGGGAGATGCTTAACTGACTGAGCGACCCAGGCTCCCCTATACATCCATTTTTTAAGGCATTGTCCTGTTTTTTTTCTGCCGTGGATCCTTTATACTACTAATGACTTCCAGGACAGTGAAAATGGATTGTTTCCCAGACTGTGGAAGAGGATAGTCAGCCTTGTAGTTGGTACCTAGAAACATAGTTGCCAAAATTTTTTCTCTTGGCACCCGGTGCTGTTAATTCAGGAAAAGCCAATTGGCAATTTAAAATACTATTCTAGAATACCTGGGAAGTGAAGTTGCTTATTCTTTAGAGAAGGAGAAAGTGTAAAACCCAGGCTACCTGGTCATTTTCTTCATGCACTTATTATGTAATCAGTGTAGATTTAGCCAGTGTAGGATGGTCTCTTTATGCTTTGGTGGTCTAGTGAGTCAGAAGATTTGAATGCTAGTCCTAGCTTTGTGTCTTTGTGAATTCCTACTTAGTCTTTTTGTGCTGCAATTTTCTTTACTTTAAAATGAAGTGATCAGACTGTATAATCTCTAGGGACCTTTCTAGCTCTTAAAAATAATTCTGAGGTCTTTTCTTTTATACACGAGTTTCCTCCTCTTTCTGTCATATTTGTCACTGTGCAGAAGTATTCAAGATAGGGGGCAGTAATTCACAACTAAATGCCTGCCGTTTTATTTAAGAGTGGTGCTACATGGCAGCTACTTAGTAAAGTATGTGCTTAGTGGGGTTTTTTTGTATAATGAAAATTTGCTTTGAGCTCACCTTACTGTTTGTACAGTAGCCACCAGCCATATGTGGGTAATTACATTTAGATTTAAATAGATTAAAATTAATAATTTAGGTCCTCAGTTGCACTTCTAGCATTTCAGGTGGTCAGTAGCCACACTTGGCCATTGGCTACCGTATTAGACAGCACCAACAGAACATATCCACTTTGTCACAGAAAGTTCTGGTGGACAGTGCTGGTTTAAGGTGTAGTTTATAACTGGAATAAACTATATCCTCGCAGTTCACATTAACTGGCCAGTATGGGGTTTACATTTTATTCTGTAGTCTTCTAAAGTCTTTTTAGGCCATTTTTTCCCCAAATGGGACTAAAAAAAATAAGCTGTTTAAGGTATTTTTATTAAGAATTATTTTTATAAGTAGCGTAATGGAAAATAAATATGAATTCGTCTGTCTTTGCTGCATCTTTAATGGGCTGTAGTTTTTAGCGGTCAGTTTTAAAAAAACTGCTCTTGTGTGATAGGTGGAATGAAAAAAAAAGGGTAAAGGGAAGATTGAACATTAAACTGTGTATGTTGCCTTGGTACCCCAGATAAGACTGGGAAGGGATATGTAGAATTAGCCTGCCTGAATAGCACAAGGTTCTTTAAAGCTAACTAGCCTAGAACTGGTTACTACTTAATAAACTGTGCCTACTCTGCTGGGTTTATGCTCATGCTCCCAAAACTTTTGTAGTATATAACCTGATAGGGAAAAGGAAGAAATTTGCTTGGCTTCTTGCAGATTACAAGTGTCTGTTATATAACAAAAATATAAATCAGTGATGAACTCCTAAAGTTCATAACACTCTTTTGGGTATTGTATCATGGAATCATATTGACCCTTATAAACGGACTTCAGAATGGATTTGATCACAGGCATCAGTGTACGTAGCAGATGACAATCAGAAGTGTTTTTGAAGGATGCTGAAAGATGTGACCCAAATTAGGCATTAGGTTGTGGTGTTCTTGTTGAATTACTGTTTCTATAATTTGAAATGAATGATCAGATATAGTCACATCTGTTTGTTCCACCTGTGTAATGATCATGCTATAGTGCCACGTGGTGTTGAGGTATTGATTCATTTTGGAAAAGACAGCATTGATTAGCTATGAACCCAACTGGACAGTTGTGTGTAGATTCTTGGCGCAAATTACTTCAACACTTTGGACTTGAAATTCTGAAAGACCAGAAGTTCCTTACTGTTGCAGTTGATTAAACTGTAGGAACTGGTCATTTGATCTCACAGACAGGACTTAATGCTCCACTGCTAATAGCTGACTGTGGAAAAGTTTAGAATTGCATTTAATTTAGTCACCTGTTAGGCTGTGGTCATGGTTTTTGTTTTGTTTTGTTTTGTTTTTTGGTGTTTTTGTTTTTCTTTTCTTTGTTTTTTTTTTTTTACCATCTTCAAGAGACATAACTCTTGAAATAACTTTACCAACTCTAAAATACTTATGTAGTTTCTTCTAATTATAAGTAGTTTTTCATATCACGCGGGGGCTTTTTTATTTTGTTATTCTTTTCCATGTAGAGGGGTGCAAGAAAACAAAAAGAAATTCTTTTGTAGTGAGCACAAAATTATGACCCAAATTTTTTTAAGTCCTTAAACTATCTTTGTAATAAACATTTCTTCCTGCCTTGCATAAATGAACATTCACAATGATTAAAAAAAATAGGTAAAAATCTGTTTTTAATACTGAACTCAATTTCTGTTTGTTAAGTATACTTGCTTATTTTTATCTTGGCATATTGAGCTCTCTTGGTCATTTATAGATTACATTCTACAAGTGGTCAGACATACATACACAAGATTATTATTATTGCTACTTTTTTTCCACCTGAAGCATGTGGCGGCCCCAAACCCAGCTTTAGAAGCTGCGTTGTCCATACCTGCTTGCTCTAAGGAAGGTGCTGCTGTCTGCCTGCCATAAGGAAGGTGCTGCTGTGCCCCTAACCGATTGTTGTTTGTGCAGTTGTTCTGATAGACAACCCTCTGTTCAGTGATTAACTCTCCATGTACTTTCTCCTTTCCCAGGAAGATTCAGAAAGGGCCAGGTATTCCCACCGGTCCAGTCATCATCGACCTTATCTGGTTTGTAATAACCAATAAACTTGCCCCTAATACTTGCCCCTCATTAACTTAATGTATTCACCCACAGACTTATGCTGTGTTTGTTTTTGTTCTTATCAGGGAGTTGAGGATACATTGGCCATTCGAAGTCTTGGCAGTCACAGGGTTGGTATTTTAAGTTGTTTGCACCATGATAGCAAAGCTTATAGGTGTGAGCTTTCTGCGGCATTATTGCCTCAACGATCTGACAGTGTTCATATTCCTTTGCCTTTAAAAAAAAAAAAAAAAAGAAATTATTGGCAAAGTCCTTTCACTGGAAAGTGATCTTTCTCTTAAATTATTGCTATAATCAATATAAATCAATTCTAAAATCATAAATATTTTTAACTATTAACATGTATTACTATTTTTGTGTAAAAGGACCTTTGATTTTGGAAAATTATCGCAAAATAATAAGATTGATTTTTATGGAATGACATCTGTGTGGTTCAACTTTCAGATTTTCCTACTTTCATATTTTTTAAAATAATGGTTTATTAAATGGGTAATAGCTTTGGGGCTTGGTTGACGAATTATAGTTTTATTACATGGAAGAATTGAGCTACTGATTTGAAAAATTCTCTGCGTAGCGTATTTTCAGTAATTACCATACTTCAGCATTTTGATTAACATTTTGTAGTATGCCTCAGCTTTTTAGCATACATTGCTGTAAATCAAGGTAAATGAGAGTTCATTCATTAAAGTCTTGTATATTGTGCCAAGACACTGATCTCTTTTTAAAGAGTTGTGCTTTAAAGCTTAAAGCAATGCTTTTAATTTGTTCATTGACAATATTGATATGCGTATATCTAGATTTTTCAGCAGTAAAATGATCTTTTGTGTTGAGGTCTGTGTTGGTTAACTTTCCCTAAGTCTAGTTTTCTTCCTATCTTATGTAATATATAAAAAGTACTCTATAATAAACCAAGTGTGTTCTGGTATATGAGTTTCAGATGTGTTTGTACTCTTAGGTAGTCCTTTAGTTGTATTTCTTACTGGTGACTGTAATCTACTTTCTCTTTTTACAGTAAGTTAGTACACTTGTTTTGAGTCATAAATATTTTAGTTAATTGCAAGAGTTTAGATTTATAAGAATATTAACAAGCCTTCACAGCAACCTAATCAGCAATTTAAGAATGATTTTACAGAAGAAACATTTTTTAAGATAATAAACTCATCCTGCTTCTCCCTAGAGATTTTTTCTTTCTAAATACTTTGAAAATAATCATACAGGGAGTTAGTCAATAAAAGCTTAAAAGTTGAGTGTTGAGGGTTTGAAAATAATCTCTCCCCATTTAAAAAAAATTTATGGCTTTTTCCTTTGCTTTCCATTATAATGTTCATAGTGTGAAGTTTCACACAGTTACTATTAAGTTGGTTATTTATAATTTTCTATGTGGTCTCAGGGAAACTTGATTATGTATTAGTTATATTAGTTTAACCGAACAGTAAAACCATCCAAGTTTGACCTAATTTAGGTCAATTTTTAAATCATTTTTTAAAAAGATTTTATATATTTACTTGAGAGAGAGGGAGAGAGAGAGAGCGAGCAAGTGAGGGGGGGAGAGGAGCAGAGGGAGAGGGAGAACAGACTTCCTGCCGAGCAGGGAGCCCACCCCGGGGCTCAGTCCTGGGACTCCAGGATCATGACCTGAGCCAAAGGGAGATGCTTCACCGACTGAGCTGTCCAGGTACTCCTAATTTACGAGCCTTCAAAACAAATCTGCAGACAAGCACAAGAGAAATTAAACCTGCAATTAAACTAATAAGGAATTGGTTACCATGAGTGTTTATAAAGTAATAATGATGATTTTCTTCTTATGGGAATTATAGCATTAAATAAATTTAAGATAAAACTAGAACTCTCACAGCATTATATTTCACTGCGGTAAGTGTGAAAATTTGCTGCTATGGTAAAGAGTAAAGCTTCCAGTATTTTAAAAAATCTGAGCGTGAACATGAAGATTAATAAAAATTTTACACCCTAGAGGAGACTCTAGTACGTTATTGTGTATGAGTGTACATCCAGCACATTTTAATAGTTAGGTTTCCTGGAAATAAGTCTGAAAGCTCACTAATAACATTGTTTAAAAGGAATATAATTGAGGGGCCACCTGGGTGGCTCAGTTGGTTAAGTGGCTGCCTTTGGCTCAGGTCATGATCCCAGGGTCCTGGGATCGAGCCTCACATTGGGCTCCCTGCTCAGCTGGGAGTCTGCTTCTCCCTCTGCCTCTCCCTGCTCTCCCTCCCCCTGCTTGTTCTCTCTCAAATAAATAAAATCTTTCTTAAAAAAAGAAATATAATTGAGGTAAGTTTTTTTTTTTAAAGTAGATAATATTGGGAATTCTAAGTTTTTGTCAGATTATGTACTTTTTAAGATTTTATTTTTAAGTAATCCGTACACCCAGTGTGGGGTTCAGGCTCAGAAGAGTCACATGCTCTACCAACTGAGCCAGCTAGGAGCCCTCAGATTATTTACTTTAAGAAAAAATAACTACCATGGGAAGCCTGGGTGGCTCCAGTCAGTTAAGCGTCTGGCTTCGGCCTAGGTCATGATCCTGGAGTCTTGGGATCGAGTCCTGCATCGGGCTCCCTGCTTAGCATAGAGCCTACTTCTCCCTCTACCTGCCTCTCCCCCTGCTTGTGCTCCCTCTGTCTCTCTCTCTCTCTCTTTCTGACAAATAAATAAAATCTTTTATTTTTAATTTTTTTTTAAAGATTTTGTTTATTTATTCGACAGAGATAGAGACAGCCAGCGAGAGAGGGAACACAAGCAGGGGGAGTGGGAGAGGAAGAAACAGGCTCATAGCGGAGGAGCCTGATGTGGGGCTCAATCCCATAACGCCGGGATCACGCCCTGAGCCGAAGGCAGACGCTTAACTGTTGTGCCACCCGTGCCCCAATAAATAAAATCTTTAAATAAAAGTTAAAAAAAATAAAAAATAATTACCACATACATTAAGCTCAATATGTAGACAGCTTTTGTTCTCTTTTAAAAATAAATGTGATGGTCTAAAACACTGACCTAATCTTTATTGGGATTTGCTATATAATTTGGGAGTTTTGGTATTTCTTTGCCAGTTATCTTTTAAAACGTATGAGCTGTATATTAAAAAGGTCTAACACTTTTGGATCTTGTGTTTGATGTATGAACATAAGCAGTACCTGGATGTGAGGCAGATATATTTAAGGTTTTCTGCCATTTTCTTAGGACTTTGAACTTTCTTTTTATCCAGTTAACTTCAGTTAATACTTTCTTGAAAGACAACCTGCCAGAAGGCATTTGGACTGGAAATGGTGTCCATGCTATAGATATTCTATAAAAAATAAAAGGAGCAAAAATCGTTCAAGACTGTGAATGATAGGTTTGGGGGAAGGAGGATGAAATCCAAGCCCTGAGCTTAGAATTTAAACAGTCTGTTTCTTTAAAAAACAATCTGCGCGTAAAAAACATCTTACACATGCTTGGTCACTGCTTTTTATATTGAAATACGAGAAGACCTTAAGGTAGAGGTCCAAAATTAGAAAATTGAGGCCATCTTAAGCCAGAGCAGTAGGGATGGATACATTGCAATTTCTTATTGGTGCCGATTTTTACTGTTATATATATTAGTTCCTGTTTAATTATCAGTGCCTATAGTATAATTTTAATGAATTTAATTTTAATATGCTTGCAATTTGTGTTTTGTCATTTACTACTACACTGTTTAATTCCATGGAAGAACCCATCGAAGGACATAACTGGGACACACTGGAGCAGAGCTGGTACACCCAAAAGGAAAGACATCATGGTGTGTAGTTCAGAAAAATGTGTAGTGTTAATATTATGCACTTTGATACTCAGAGTTCTGCAGGCTTGAGTAATAGGTATATTCTAACGGAATTGACACTTGCTGAGCTTTGTTTCCACAACTTGTTTGCTCTATTTCTTTTAATTTTATTTCAAATGAAGACTTTCACGTAACTTTTTGTGAGAGTTAAATTCTTTTTGATAGACTGTCATAGAAGATTTGGAAATATTTTAGCTAGAGCCCTTAATATATATTCAGTTCTCCCTCCTTTGATGACTTATTTGTTTTTAAACAACATAAATACCAATTGACATGTACTAGGGGGATTCTTTTTGTTTACCCAGTTGTTCTAGTAGCAGTTGGACAGTCCAAGTTATGGATTTCTTACCAGATAGATTCAGCAGTTTTTTAAAAAACAGCTGATTCTGCATTATATTTTGGAAAGGGAAAATTGAAATTTCAATTCTCTTGTTAAATTCTATGCCTTTGTGCAATGCCATTGGTGCTACAGAGAGGATCAGAAAACATGAGACATGACTCTTTTCTTCAGTGAGCTTATCTGGTTGGGAAGGCAGAATAGTTTATATGCAAGAATGTGTGGCTTGAGTAATACATATTTTAGAGATGGTATTCTTTTTTTTAAAACAAAAAAGTTATTTTGTTAACGGAGAAGAGACCTAAGTGAAATTTCTATAGAAAAGGAACTTTACTTTCAGGGAAATATCACTCACAATACAGTGACATTTTACCATTGCACATAATTTACTAAATGCACACCTTTAGGCATTTTAGAAAATTTTAGTTAAACAAGATTTTTGTTACACATGTAATAACACTATCGTTTGCCTCTTCTGGGTAAGATTGCTTAAAAAGTGTAAGCTAGAATGCTTGAAAGACAAAATTAGGAAATCACAAATCTAAGTATTACGCTGTAATGCAGTTTCTTGGATTCGAACTGTGCTATTATGCCTATTGTCTTATTTTCTTAAAGACCTACATGAAATGTGGTTTTTCTGGTCTTATCATAAATTTTATGTGTTTTTCTTTGATTGATATTCAATGTCACACTTGTATTTATAGTGTGCATATTCTGCAGTTCGCTTGGACTAAGTTTCCAGTTTTGTTCAGTGTTTTTAATAGGGAAGCTCTTGAGAAAGGAAGGTTTTCAGCTGTATGTCCACAGGCGGATCGAAGGGAACTTCCACATTTTGATGCTGGAATTGTTTTGTTTTTGTTTTTTGCAATCCTGATTATGTTAGTTATGTGCTCTCGCTTCATTGTCCATGCCTTGCTTTTGCCGTGTTTCAAACAATGGGAAATAATGGTAACAGTCACAATAATAAAAAGTAAAACATCTTTTTAATTTCAAAATGCTTAATTCTGCATGTAAAGGCTCCCTGTGGATGTTTTGTGCTACACTATACCGAGGTTGAATCATCTCACCGGTATTGACTAGGAATTCTGTGTTTGAAAGGGAACATGCAGCTTTACGTGTACATGAAGTTTAGCAATCACTTATACTATGGAAGTGTGGTTGTGAGGAAGAAGATTCTTTAATTCAAATGTAACAGCCTTTGTGTATAATAATTTTTGACTTTTAAGATAGTGCTGGATTTTTAAAAATTGTTTTTATTTAATTTCCAGTTTGGATTTTTAATAACTTTGCAAATGTTGCATTTTTCCTCTTTATATTTCTAATTTTGGGAACACAATCAACTTTCAACTTTTTCTGAAATCCAGTATGATGCTATCAAGGATAGATCGTCAAGACTTTCATCATTAGTATGTAGTGCATGACTTTGTGTTAAATGTAGTTTTACTTTATAAATGCCTGATCATGCTAATCACAGATTATGACTAACTTTCACAGATTTGTTATTACGTTTTGGGGAAAGAGTATGGCCAACAATGCAAAAACTGTTGTTTTGTGATTGTGGCATAATTTAACATTTGAATAATTTTTTCTTTTAGAATTTCAGGATCAGATAAAAATGATTTGCTTCCTTATTCAGGACTAAGATTGGTAGTAGTATTTTTTCTTTTTTTTAATATTTTATTTTATTTATTTGACAGAGATAGAGACAGCCAACGGGAGAGGGAACACAGCAGGGGAGAGGGAGAGGAAGAAGCAGGCTCCCAGCCGAGGAGCCCGATGTGGGACTCGATCCCGCAATGCTGGGATCACGCCCTGAGCCGAAGGCAGATGCCTAACAACTGCACTACCCAGGCGCCCCTAGTAGTAGTATTTTTTCTTAAAGTGATAAGCACCTCAAATGACACATATGCATTGCCTGGAAGTCGTGTTTCTGGCAGTGTTTGATACCCATTGAACTACAGGCCCTGCTGTGTTTCTTTTTATGTGTCACAAGCCAGCAGGTGTGCAGTTGCTAAACAGGAAACAGCCAGCAGTGACAGGTGATACCTGAAACATCAGTTATGTCTGCTCATTTTTGCTTGATTGGCTGGTTTTTTAGGTATATCATTTTAGCTAAAGAAGTTTAGTTACAGCGTGTTTTCCTTGGGTTAATATTATGTCCGTAGATTGCCTGAGTTTCTAGACAGTGTAGTCATCTCTTAAAATGTTCAGGGTAATGTATAAAAGGGAGGATATGCATATTCACAAAAAAAATGAGTGGATGGATTCAGAATCTAGCTGTGCATATGTCAGGTGATTGCCTAGAGCAGACTGCTAAGAAGTGGGATATTTCTATCTGCACCTCCTCATTTCAGGTGAGCAGCGCATAGCTAGGTTGGGTTTCTTGCCTGCCTAATGACCTATATAGTAGTATTTCTGTCCTTTATGCCGTCGTATACACTTGGCTTTGCACTCCTGGGAGAAGTTATGTATTGAGACGGTGCTGTCTTCAGAGGACCTGTGTGCAAGGTCATTGTCTGGTAATGCTGTTGCTACAAGGGGCAGTTCATATCGTCTTGGCTATTTTCCTCCTGAGCATCATGTGTGTGGGACCACTAACTTGGGTCAGGAGTATTTTCTTGGGCAAAGCAATGCCATGTTCTTTCTCTCTCAATTTTGTTTTGATTGATCCCAAAAGATTGCCTTTTGGCCTTTTGCTATAAGAAAGACCTAGAAGGAGGTAGACCCTCTTGTCACCCATACCTTTATTAAGAAGGTAGAAAGGACTCAAATAAGATGTGGGGTGAACATCCTTACAAATGCCCTGCCTGGCTCTGAGTCCTAATTACATCTTTTTTAGCTGGCTGTATGTGAGACGGATGGCACGGGGAAGTGAGGAGGAATGCAGATACGTAGAGGTACTCTGTATCTTAGCTAGTCAGCCAGGTGCCATGAGTCATTTACTAACAGCTGGGAAATAGATCCCATGGGGACTACTCTGTTGTATCTCATGTGCATCTTTCTGTGTATAATTTTAAGACGAAGTTTATTAAGTTATTTTTTAAACTTCACTATGTGATCGTGAAAGTTAACTTCAAATGTTTACTTCCAGAATCATTCTTACAGTCACTCTTATGGAATGAAGAAGAGGTCTTCTGGTTCTCATAAAGACCCACTGGTTAGTTGTGTTCTGTCTCATGTCCCACTGTCTTGTGCTGCTGTAAAATTCACTGATTACTTTTAGGGAACTTAAGAATTATGACTGCTTTGGTGTGTGCCTTTGGCATTATTGAAATTTGATAACATACTGAAACATGATTTATCAGAATCTTATTTAGAAGTAATTTTGTTTTCACTTACAGGATTTAATAGCAAGTCAATACAAGAAGTTCATTAATCATCTATTTTCAGTTATGAACTGTCCTTTGGAATATACTTCAAGAATCAGTTTAGCGAGGTTTTTGTTTTCTTTTTTTTTGTTTTTTTTAAAGATTTTTTGTTTACTTATTTTTGAGAGAGAGAGAGAGCATGAGCAGGGGGAGGGGCAGAGGGAGAAGCAGACTCCCTGTCAAGCAGTGAGCCCAATGCTGACTGATCCCAGGACCCTAGGATCATGACCTGAGCTGAAGGCAGACACTTAACTGACTGAGCCACCCAGGCACCCAGGTTTAGTGAGATTTGTATCCTTATTTTAGAAATTTGATTTAGTTGTGGTATTATAGGCAGTGCCAAACTCACAAATAGGTTTCATTCTGAGAGTTTTTTAGTTTGTAGGTTAAATTTTGGGAAGGTGGAATGAATTTTCTGGTAGAAACAATGAAGTATGTGTTAGCAGAGTTCCCATGTTGTCTTGCAGAAACTCTTTAACCTAGAATGTCATTAAACTATAGAACTAATACTGCTCCATTCCAGCCACCTTGCTAAACATTTCTGTGGGAGAAAAAATGTGCCCAGAGTGCCCATTTGGAGTATTAGGAACACTTCTTCCTGTTAGGCTGCCACAGTACTGGCAGGAGAATCAGTCCCAAACTCCCTGTTACCTGGATTCTGTGGAAGGGGCTCTGATCTTTGGTGGGGTGAGAGAGGATCAGTAGGCTTTGGCAGGTAGGAGGGAATATAATGGAGAGGACATTAGTGAGAAGCCCTGGAGGGTGAAGCTTTGGGAGCTCTGGGGAGAGGTTAGTTCTGGTGCCTTGTTGAGGGTGTGGTGTGGGGAGGCAAGGCTGGGCGTGGCAGGGCTCAGTGGGAGTAGGGATTCTCTCCCCCCCCCCCCCCCCCCCCCCCCCGCCCCATTGCAGTGTCCGCAGTGCAGGAGGAGTCTTTCAGTCAGGGCTTGCTTACATTTCCTTAATTCTGAGTGTAAAAGATGGCTGGATAAGTTAGGGAGTTACATAGATGATGTTCTCTTCGCCAGGTAACCACCATCTGTATAATGACTTGTTCTGTGCAGCATATTGAAAATGAACCTGCCATAGATGTTTTAGGCCAAACCTGTTTAGTACACACTGGCACTGTGTTTTTGGTAACTTAATTGGATCAGTTCATTTTGACAAATAATGGGAGGGACTACGAGAAGTTTGAAGAAAAAGACTTTACTATTTTCTGTGGCATTGCCAAGTGGATTATAAAAGTGGTAATAGTTGTTTTGGATTTTTCAAGGATGTTACTAAGTATGACATGAGAATAAATAATTTATTATTTCTATTCCATTTTGACTGAGGGTGTATGCTCATGTTTTTAAAGTGGAAAAGTAATGACTTGGTTTGAATACAGTTAACCTTTAATATTAGTCTTTTTTTGGAGACTTGAGATAATTATTATTTTGACTTTTACGTAATGCGATACAATGCTTTAAAGTCATTGTTTTGGAGGAGAGGGGTGTTTGTCAGTATCAGAGTTTGTCTTTGTGTATTGTCAACAACGTTTAACCTAAGAAAAATGTGTTTAATTTTACTTTTTGCAGAGTGGCCTCTACTTTGACCAGAGAAATTATAGCAGTCTTAGACATAGCAAACCCACCTCTGTCTACACTCGGGTTTGTCTCAAGCTTGTTGGCTTTGTGTGTTTTATCCAACTTTAATGTACTTCTAACCCCTAGTTTTGCATTTTGACTAGTTAGAACTAATCTGTGAGTGGCTGTGTGTACACTAGTTTGTGGTAACTGAATTCGTAGAGTCTCTGTATCTTTACATGATGTGAACTATTGAACCACCACATTTGTAAATGAGTACCATTTTCCCCAGTTTTTTAAAATGAAAAGTATTTAACACACAAAAATGTTCAAAAAATTGTATATTAACCACCCACGTGCCTACTACTGAGATTCTACAATTAATATTTTACTACATTTCCTTTATCATATTAATGTCTGTCTGTCTATCATCCATTGATCCTTCGTTTGGGGGGGGATGTATTTCAGAATAAGTTGTAGGCATCACTATACATCATGGTGGATGGCCTTTTAATAAAAGCTTACATGAAAAATTTAAACTAAATGGGATGAGAAAAATATAATTATTTGTTTAATGTTAGAATCCTTGTTTTTTCAAGACATTTGGCACATTATACATTTAAAACAGAAATATGTGGCACATAGTACATATAAAATAATTCAGTTGTCAAAACCTGCACACAACTTGGATATTCTTATTTGCCTCGTCTGATGGGCTTGGAAAAAAGAGCTGAAAATTATTTTCAAATAACATCAGAAAAAGAAAGATTTAATTCCATTTTAAAAAATGCAGTGCGTTGTTAGTACCTTGGATTCATTGTGACCAGTAGGTTTTTTCTGATTAAACTAAGACAGTTAGTCCATGGCTTGTTTTGAAATACAGGGTTTCTAATCTATTTGGAAAAGAGTTTTTGTAGTGGTAACTTGGAGCTCATTTACCTGGTTCCTCAGGAATCAGGCTAAGCTCATAAGGAGTCTGCCGTGAGATCTCAGAAAGTGTCTCAGGACCTGCTGGTGATCCGGGTGTGGCTGCTGTCCTCCACACTCACTGCGCTATGGCCCTCTTTTCTTGAGTGTTCTCTTAGGTTGCCACCCCATCTCCTACCATTACTATTGAAAGCCCAGTAGGACTTAAACACATTTATAGAAAACTATTCCAGGTGTTTCTCTTATCCCTTAAAATGCATATTCAAAAAGATTTCTAATGGCTAAGTTTTTCTCACCTTATGTGTTACTTAACTACCTTAAGCACTCAGGAATTGCTAGTGAATTATGGAATGGAGAATAAACATGGCTTCTGCTCTCATGATGGAGAAACCAAGTCTCCTTTTGTTTTGCTGAATTACCTTGTTCTGTTTTGTTTTTGTTTCTTAACAGTCTTCTTCCCTGTGTAGTGACCCTCTGGCGACATCAAAGAGTACCAGGGTTAGTACTTTCTGAGAACTGTGTTGCCTTCAGAGCTACCAGTTGCTTTTCTTTGGGTTAAATCATGCGCTTTTTTCATAGGCCTCCTCTACTGCAAATTCTGGTCTGCTGAGAAGTACCAGTCTGGTTTGTATTTTTCTCTTCCAACGTGTGCACTTCTGGTGGAGCCACTGTCATGGTGCTGACCCTGGCTTGACAGCTTTCCTCCAGAATAGTCAAAGACACATGGCTTTAATGCTATGTACACTGCAGAATGTGCTGCCAGTGCTTAAAATGTAAAACTTTATGGTAGTAAGGAACAAAACAGCCCTACTGCTGGCTGTTGGTAGGCCCTTGCTTACAGTTGTTTTCCTGTAGAGAAGACAAACTTGCATGGGCTCCACTACATTTGTATACTTTTGTGAGATGGTTGCCCATGCACAGATGTCATATTTTTCTTTGGAACAGCTGTGGCCTTGGCCATGTTAATACTAGGCTCTAATAAAGCAAGCTGACTTGGAAGCAAAAACCATATCTCTGCGTAACGTGCGCCATAGCTCTCTGTAATGTGTGAGTTGTGAGCTGGTTGCTTTCAGGCTGTTGCTTTGTTGTGCTGTGGCCTGTTCTAGTAGACTGGCAACTTGAGGCTTTGTAGTTTCATTTTATTGTGCCAATGGGCAAAATGCTTTGTGTCCCTCACTTTTCTGCTCAGTTCCCTCTTTTGAGAGAATAAATTCATAAATGTTCCTTCTCTTAGTTTCATAACATGGTGATGAAAAGAAATACCGTAATGGTGCTTTTTAAATGAAGTGTGAGTTTGAAGTTTTGGGACTGATGTAGGACTTTACGCATATCAGTGAGTGTTCTCATCTGACACACCATTCTACAACACTTTTTGGAACTAAGTACTGTGAAGAAGTTGTGACATTTTCAAAACAACTTTGGTGCCTGAATAAATCGATGAGTGGTATTTCCTCTGTTCTTTAGGTATCATTGTATGATGGTGGATTATATAATCCTTATGGGTCTCGAACTGTAAGTCCAACAAGGGGGAGGTGGTGAGGAGGTGGGCACAGTTTACTTGCAAAGAAAAAGTCATTTAATCTGACCTGCAGTTGCTCTATAAGCTATGACCCATGAGCTAGCCAGTTGTGACTCTGACCCAAGTTGTGAGGAACTGCCTGCCGGAAATCATGGCTCACAGTTGAAGGGAATATAGGTGGAGAAACCTCTTTTCCTACTCTTTAGTCCCTGAGGAAGAGGATGGGAGCAGTGCTTCTCAGGGCATGCCCTTCCCCTCCTCACCCTCTAGCTGAGGGCTGCTGGATCTGGAGGGTTGGGAGGGAGGTGGAGTTCCAGACCTAGGAGTAACAGTCACCTTCACCCCGGGAGCCAGTGACCACTTAGGTCCAGGGTCACAAATGTATTCCCCCAGCAGGAAAAGGAGCTGGCCATTATTGTAAAACCTTTCTTCTTGGCAACTTTATAGCCATCTGAATACAGTTATTACTCATCAAGAACAAGTTCGACCCGAAGCAGTCCTGTGGTGAGCTGTCTGGTTTCTTTGCATGCTTTGTAGATACTTTGGGTTGTTCCCTTAACCTGTACTCACAATTCAGAATGTTAAAGGTGTGTGTTTCACTTTCTTGTGCATGGTTTATCATTTTGCTTCAGTACACAAACTCAGGTATACTAATTTGTCCTAATTGGTGGTCTGCATGAATGTGACTTAGCACATAATTTCTGAAATGAGTCTGGAGCCAGTGCCATTAGAAGTTCTAAAAAAATTTGTATTGTCGTTTATGTGAACTTCTTATCTTTTCAGTGGTGATATTTCACTAAACGGGTTGATTATCTTGTTTCTCCTTTCCATCTCTGCTGCCTGCATTGAGCCATATCACTTGCTTGCCAGCATTTCAATCAATGGAGTGAAAGAAGAAGTAATAAAACAAGTCAGCTTTTAAAAGTTGTTTACATAAAAGACAAAGCTGGGACAAGTCCAATCACCTAATCTTTCTGGAATATTAAAACATTTTTTTAAGTTATAAAAGTAGTATGAGCTTAACGAAAGTGCAGAGTAAAAGTCCCCTGACCCTTTGTCCCCTTTTCTGTTGAATGTGTTTTGGAGATAGTTTTATGTCAGCACATTCTTTTTAATGGCAATGCATTATCCCACTAGTGAATGGGTTGTACATTTCTTTTTGAGGATTTCTTGGATATATTAATTTTTATGGTAGGCATTGTTTTTGTTTTTTGTTTTTAAATTGAGGTACAGTTGACACACAAGGTTACATTAGTTTCAGGTGTACAACATGATTTGACAAGTTTATACATTATGCCGTGCTTGCCACAAGTATAGCTCCCATCTGTCACCATACAATGTGATTACAATACCATCGACTATATTCTCTATGCTGTAGCTTTTATCCTGGCCACTTAATCATTACATAGCTGGAAGCTTGTATTTTCCACTCCCTATCAGTGGACATTTAGATTGCTAGATTTTTGCTACAGCAAACACTTGCTTAATGGACTTTCATGTACAAGTATATTTTTGTGTACTTATGAGTAGATCTCATATAAGGTAAATTGTTAGTCATACAGCAAACACTTGCATAATGGACTTTCATATACAAGTATATTTTAATGTACTTATGAGTAGATTTCATGTAAGGTAAATTGCTACTCATTAAATGATGGGGGCCAAAGAGTATATATATTTAAAATACATATACTGCCATATTGCCCACCAAAAAGACTATGCTAATTTACATTTCCAGTGGCAAATGATGACTTCAGGAGCTACTTTGTTCTTCTTCTTTTTTTAATGTTTTTTTATTACATTATGTTAGTCACCATACAGTACATCCCTGGTTTCTGATGCAAGGTTCGATGATTCAATTAGTTGTGTATAGCACCCAGTGCACCCTGCAATATGCAATATGTGCCCTCCTTACTACCCATCACCAGTCTATCCCATTCCTCCCCCCCCAAAGCCCTCAGTTTGTTTCTCAGAGTCCATAGTCTCCCATGCTTCACTCCCCCTTCTGATGACCCCCCTTTCTTTATCCCTTTCTTCCCCTACCATTCTTCCTAGTTCTTATGTTCCATGGATGAGAAAAATCATATGATAATTGTCTTTCTCTGCTTGACTTATTTCACTTAGCATTATCTCCTCCAGTGCCGTCCATGTTGCAGCAAATGTTGAGAACTTGTTCTTTCTGATAGCTGAGTAATATTCCATTGTATATATGGACCACAGCTTCTTAATCCAGTCATCTGTTGAAGGGCATCTCGGTTCCTTCCACGATTTAGCTATTGTGGATAATGCTGCTATGAACATTGGGGTGCATACGGCCCTTCTCTTCACTACGTCTGTATCTTTGGGGTAAATACCCAGTATTGCAATGGCTGGGTCATAGGGTAGATCAATTTTTAACTCTGTTTTCCAGAGTGACTGAACCAACCTGCATTCCCACCAACAATGTAGGAGGGATCCACATCCTCTCCAGCAATTGCTGTTTCCTGCCTTGTTGATTTTGCCATTCTAACTGGCGTAAGGTGGTATCTTAGTGTGGTTTTGATTTGAATTTCCCTGATGGCTAATGATTTTGAACATTTTTTCATGTGTCTGTTAGCCATTTGTATGTCTTCATTGGAAAAGTGTCTGTTCATATCTTCTGCCCATTTTATGATTTGTTTATTTGTTTCTCGTGTATTGAGTTTGAGAAGTTCTTTGTAGATCTTGGATACCAGTCCTTTATCTGTGGTGTCCTTTGCAAATATATTCTCCCATTCCGTGGGCTGTCTCTTAGTTTTTTTGACTGTTTCCTTGGCTGTGCAGAAGCTCTTTATCCTGATAAAGTCCCATNTATCTTGATGAAGTCCCACATGTTCATTTTATCTTTTGTTTCTCTTGCCTTTGGAGATATGTCATGAAAAAGGTTGCTTTGGCTGATGTCGTAGAGGTTGTTTTCTATGTTGTCCTCCAGGATTTTGATGGATTCCTGTCTCACATCGAGGTCTTTCATCCTTTTGGAGTTTATCTTTGTGTATGGTGT